>NC_081413.1:283918941-284225894 GCF_030272615.1 Cryptomeria japonica
AAAGTTAATGTTCTTTATAGCCTCATAATGGTATATTGGATCTTACAAAAAAATATTTAAGAAGGAAAGTAATGTTTCTATGGGCAAATTAGGACAATAATACATGTGAATAATAATCACAAATCAATTTAGATTAATTAATAGTATTTAAGGCTCTTAATTTTAATAATTATAATACTTAGTTTATGAAAGTAAATGTAATTATTAGTATTTAATTTTATAATTAAAGGATATGTGTTACTGAATATTTTTTGAGGATTAGATTGATATCTATTAAAAAAAAAGTGATCATTTTGTTAGAAGAATGTGTTGGATGTGTATTTTATTAGAGTTCAAATTTACAAATTTGAATCAAATATGGATTTAGTCTGTAAGTCCAAATTTAGTGATATGCAATTTATTCTCTCTATTGCATAAGTCATTGGATTGTTAACCCTAATGACTCATAAACTTTGGAATTTAATGTCAACACTACTCTCCATTGTTAATACTACCCTAATGAATATGATCTTTCCTATTGTAGTATTAGTTTTCTCCTAAACAATAAATAAAATAATTAATACAATTAAGAAATAACCAAGCATGCAATTCCTGCCAAAATACCCTAGAGAAAATAACTAAATTAGCTAACAATAGAGATAATTAAAAAAAAAACATCTACTAATGCACTGTGCTTCCTGCCCCCTATCCAAGGGCAAATGCAAAACCCCTGCTAAACACAAATGTATTGTCTTTGATGGCAATTCTTCCTCTAAGGATGTTGAGAACAACAATCCTTCCCCTGATTCTAAGGTTAAAAGGAGGTCCTCCAGACTGGCTTCCAAAAGCCACCAAAAAAAGACCCCGGTGATCGAAAATTTGGACTCCGAGGAGGACACCATTGGGGACAAGGAGGGAGAGGACCCTAATACCACTATGGGGGCCTCTGATGGGGATGTTGTGGATGTGAATATGACTAGAGACCCCATGATTCCAACCATTGTTGGTGCCGCTGACATGGGTAATTTTGAAATGCAAACCCAAGACCCTATTGATGTTAAGGATACGACCCCTATGAACACGAGCACTGAGGGTGTCATGGGCGAAGAAATTTCTGATAACAAAGCCCTGGACTCTGGTAACTTGGATCCGGATTTAAAAATGGCTGAACATGTGATGCAATTTATCCCCCTGATGGGCCTAGTTAATGACATTGATAACTCCCTTGCTGGAGATGTGCCTAAAGAGTTTGAAGAGACCATAGATGACATGGTTGTTGTGAACCCCCAGGGTCTCCCTACTCTTTAGCAAATGGAAAAATTGAGCATGGATGTGTTGGACATCACGCAGAGGATTGAGAACCTTGACCCTATGCTTGATTTGCAAACTATCAAGGATGATGTCAACCGACTCAAGAACAAGATGGAGGCTTGGGAAGCCCAAATGGCGGGCCTTCACAAATTTCATGTGCAGGTGTTACACAGCTCGACGCTCACCCTCTCTCTGCTGAGGGAACGTTCTGCGGACATGGAGGAGGACAAGCAGGAGGCTAGGGACCTTTACAAGTTCCTATCCAATGACTGGAACAATGCCATGGATTGCACTGGGGTGCACAAGGCACCTCTATAGATTGCTTTTTGTTTTATGTTGTTGTTTCTGATTTCTAAAGACTTGGTTCCTTTTTGCTGATAGTTGGTGTTAAATGTTGTTAGTGTTGTTTTTGCACTATGTTTTTAAATAGTTATGCTATGTAAAGGGCCAGTTCCCTTGTTCTCAATGCTTTATTAATAAAAAACATATTAAACTATCATTACTCCAAAACATAGATTAACATAAGACGAATGCATAAAACATCATGAATATAACCATGACCTCATACAACGCAAGCAGAAATAACATTATAACAATTATCATCTCAATGCGTACCTATAATCATTCATTCCCTAGGGTACTTTTACGTCATTACATACTAGCAATAACACATAACATGTTAATATCATAAAACCATTAACATTGTTATAACGATTACATTACTGTCTCTTTTATCATAAGAATCATGAATTTTCAAACACTTATCCTATCATATTCCCATTAACCCTCTAAGTTCGTTTTTTAAAAACCAATTCCAAGTGTTCCCTTTTCCCAATTTCTTCAATAACCATATGACTCAATATGAATCCAAATAACATTATCAACATATAAGAAAATCTAATTCTTTTCCTTTCTTAATTTTGGTATACATCCCATCAAGATAGCATATACACAACCATCAGGCCCATTCATGGGCCTAGGCAGGATAATATGTCATGTGGGCAACCAAATGCTCATTTAAATTGCAATTGGACTCCACCAGAATAAGGGTGGATAAAGGCTAATTTTGATGGGGCATCAAAAGGAAATCCATGCAATTATGGTTCAGGGGTAGATTTTCGGGATTGGCAAGGCACTATTGTAGCTTGGGGTGATAAAAGATTGGAGAGAGGAACAAACAATGTAGCTGAGGTGCAAGAAGAACTCTTGGCAATTCAGTGGGGTTTAAAATTTGGTTTTAAAAAACTACATTTGGAGGGTGACTCATTGATCATAATTAATGCTATAATCAGAGGAGATACTTCAGCTTGGATGTTAAACAAGTATGTTTAGATGATAAAAAATGATTTGAATTATTTTAAAGATTTTAAAGTCACTCATGCTCAGAGGGAGGGAAATAGAGAAGCATATACTTTATCAAAATGGGCTTGTAGGTTTGATGTTATACAAGACTTCCAGTTAGAAGATATTTGTAATCTGTTGGAGGATGACTTGGGCAAAGACATCATAGAAATGGAAAATTCAAAAATGGTGGATGGAGGATGCATTGATGGAGGGAAAAGGTAGTTGGCATGATTCAGAGGAGAAGATATTACCGAATCATGCAGATGCAATAGGAGATATACTTGGATAGAGTTGTGATGGATTTGCATTTATGAGTTTTGCATTGGTGGCGATGTTGGATGTGAAGCTTGGAAAATGTGATTTATGCATTAATAACAACATTGAGTGTTGCTTTAGTTTTCCATTTTCAATTCTTCTTCTTGAAACATTTGTAAGAATTTGTAGAGAGCAGTGATTGGGGTCTTAAGGTGACGGGCCTATAGCTGAGAATTATGGAGGTGTGCTTCACTTTCAAAATAGGTAAGAAAATTGCGCCATTTGTGGGGAAGGTGATGAATAGGCATATTCAAGGCCTCTTCCTTCATAAGGATGAAAGGATGACAGAGGTGGTGAAGCTCATGTTGGGGGAACACATTGTCCATATTAGTCACATATACATTACTAATATGGACATTTACTCGCTTATTGCTACTTGGGGGCTTGAATTTGAAAATACGGTGGCTATGGTGAAAAATGTGTTAAATTATTTAATTACAATGGATTATCTAGGGGACTTGGACTCCATTTTTGAGTGGGTTGTCCCGAGAGTTGGCATGAGTGGGTTGTCCCGAGAGTTGGCATAGACATATTAGAAGGTTCGATTGAGAATGTGAACCCCATTCCGTTCATTTGTGGGCTAGAGGATGATATGAAGGCTAGATGTAGAGCCTTAGTGTGGAGAGGTTGGAAGGCTTTCAAAATTTTTGCAGGGCTAATGCGGGTGGAAGAAGCTCTTCGCGCAACACACGAAAGTCCAAGGTAGAAGTGGGATGAGAACTGCGACCGAGGGCATGCATGGAGGAGGCAGTGCAAATTCTTGCCAGGTTCAATGAAGAACATGACAATGCTAGTCAATGATCTTAGTCTTCTTTAGCCATTGTTTACAATATTTTAATTTCAGTACATTTAAAAAAAATAAAAAAACACTTGTATGTAAATTGTTTATCTTTGTCAGGCTGACAGATTGCCTATGATATTGTTTTCGTTATGCTCAATTATAGATTATAGTAATAGATAGATGAATCGGGGTTTTTTTTCTATGTATGTTTTGGAGGGGTTTTTTAGTAGATTTTTGGGATGGTGATCTACAAAAAGATGTACTTTTTGTTTCAAAATATTAATAAAAAAAAAATTATTATCGACAAAAAAAACATATACACAATCATAAACAAGTCTATAAAACAAATACTAGTTATTTTTCTGAATGAAATTACTTATAACAAGATTATCCAATAACACCATTTCTACAATAAAGACACACATAGATAACCATTTCAAATATTATTCCATTACAAGATCATAACCTCGACTACCTCATCATCATGTCCTATTACATAAGAGTACATGATATAAATACATAATCTCTTTTACAATTTCAATGTCACCATGATTCAGTATATTATCTTAATATATAAAAATTAGCTCCGCATAAAGAATAATCATATAGTCCATACAAATCTACAACTACTCATTCTAAAATTAAGGATTAATATCTTTCAAATCAAGTCATACGTGATCATTAACACACCCACTACCATCCACAAGATATACACAAGATAATCCATTCGTATCACTCAATCATTTAATTCCTTTTTATTTTAGAATTACATGCACATCCATTTACAACAATCTTATCCAATGCATCTCATTCTAAAATCAACCTACTACAAGTCCTAATACATAGCTTCATAAGATACTAATTACATAGTTTTCTTTACTATTACATCTTTCTCAAGATACAAAACACATGATATCAATTCCAATTACATGAATTATTCTCCAAAGATCCATCCACATGATGAGATAATATAAATCCATATCCATGCATGCAAGCATCCAACGAAGAACATCCGAATGGAAGAAGGCATCAAACCACCCGATCGTGTGAAACCAAATAGGAACCACCCCTCGTGCTAGGAGATGACATGGGGTTCCAACTCACACTCAAGACCTAGGCTGACACCTAACAACCAAGGGACTCGACATGACATCCACAAAGACAACAACCATAACAATGAATCACATCACATCACAAGGCTAATCATAAATCAATAAACTCCTAGAGGCATAATCATTAACGGACATAACGATAATGGACACATGTAGGGAAGAGTGTGATCACATGCTAGCCTCATGTGGAATCCGCCTCAACCTTGGAGACAAACAAGGGAGGTCGGTTTACCACTCCAACGGTCTTCCCAACCATAGATCCCAAAACCACCTCTCTGGGACACGCCATTGGGGCATACAACTCAAATTCATTATCTTGATTATGTGAATTCATAATTACCCAAACCCACTAGTCAATTATTATGGTTATGACTTGCAATTAATCATAAACTCTTCACGTGGTTCCATGACAGGTCTAGAACCTTTCCTAGTGGTCTATTGCTCATGACCCCAGTCCTACACATGCAAGAGCCCACTCTCCCAACCATGGACCATAACCTTAGGGTGAAACATACACATAACAACATCACAAGGAGGCTCAACATAAGATCCAACAATAACAATATCACACTGATACAAATCTGAAGCATAACAAGGACCATGAAGTCAACATGAACATCAAGAACCTCAACCATCAAAACAACAACAATAAACAAGAGTAAGGCATACACCATCTTACTAAAAAATAAGCAAATACAATCCTCAATAGTGGGGCACATCCATCCCACTGGAGCTCATATTAAATCAACCTCAATAGCAAGGCATTCTCTTTCTTTCTAGAGCCAATTAACATATATACACAATCCTCAATGGAAAGGCATTATCCCTCTTGCCAGAGAAAAAAAATAAAAATAAAGATCATTAATGAAGCAAAATTATCTCAAATAAACTCAAGACATTCATGAAAAAGTCTTTGGTACAATCCTCAAATCCAAAAAAGTAACCACATTACACAAAACTGGTAAACCAACAAAGTAAGACAATTTAGCGCATGCAAGTCCACCAGATTAGTGCATATGGGGTGCAAATTAATGTATACGAGATATTCTCTAGCACATACAAAGAAAAATTTAGTGCATATGAGATGCAAAATAATGCATCCAAGAAAAAGTGTAAAAATGATGAAAAACAGAGGTTTAGAGTTACGAATCCACCCAAAATTGCATATAGGCTCACAAATGGGATACATAGCACTCCAAAAAGGTGCATAAGGCCAAGATAAAGATAAAGCAAGGCATAATTGAAGCAACAAGACCTCACAAGAGCATTTAAACTTCATTTCCCGACATCACACATACACAATCATACATAGACATTGCCAATAATCAAATGACATCATCATATGAAAAGATAAGGTAGAGAGAGAGGGTCTCATACATAAATAGAGTGGAAAACAAGGACTCAACAAGTCCATAGGGGAGACAAAACAAAAACTACAAACACAACGAATGCAAAATTGAACTTTCACGACAACACTCAGCATAATAAGTAAAAAGCATACAAATATTAATTTTTTCCAACATTAATATATTTATATATTAATATTACTATCCTTCTTCAATTACATTTCCCAATCTCCCACAGACAATATTTATACAAACATGGAGTAACACAGGTCCTTTTAAAATCAAAATGCAAGAGTAAAGACATAGCTCCAACCTAGAAAATAGAGTGATGGTAAGAGAAATCCGATGAAGAGAAAAACAAAAATATTCAACAATCCAATCCAATCTCCAAATTGAAACCAAAAAAAACTCCAGCAACATTCAAAATTCTCCAAAGTCGTAGAAAAATCCATGCAAAAGCTCCCCTCAAATGCTAAAAAAAACCAATAAATAAAATTTCATTCAAAAACTATAGAAGAATCCTAGCCAATAAAATTATTTTAATAAACTATATTCTATACCAACCCCCTTCCAAAAATTGAGGTAAGAATATAAAATAATATTATTTACTTACCCCCAAAGCTCAACCAATAAAATAATAGAGTATGTATAAACATAATATTTAATTACTCAATTAGTAACAATAGAATATAATAATATAATAACTAATAATAATAATAAATCAAAGCCCAATAAAATAATGAAAGACAATATAAATAAATGCTCCATTTAAATATAAAACCTCAAATAATATAAATAAATAAACAAACAATTAAATAACAATATCCTCACAATCACAACTCCCAAGAGGGCCAATCATAACAAGGGGTAGGTACATAAATAATAACAAATAAATTAACCATCAATCAATAATTAGATAACCGATAGATAAATACATAAATAAATAAATGAATGTACAGACATACATAAATACTCAACTAGTAATTGAACAATAAATAAATAATCAAGCTCAATTAAATAAATCAAAACCAATATAAATAAATATAAAATCATAGCCATCATTAGAAACAACAATTAAACAATAAATAAATAAACAAATTCACATAAATAAAATCCAAAGGATAAATAATAAATTAAATAAAACTATATAAATAAACTCCACATCAATTAATTAATTAAATAACAATAAATAATTAAATAAAATCAAATAAATAATAAATCATGATTAAACAATAAATAAATAATAAAAAATCAATTAAATAATAAATCATCGAGCTAATTAAATAAAATAAATAAAATAAGCATTAGAACCCAATAAATAAATAAATAATCAACTAAACAATAAATCACTAAACCAATTAAATATATAACAAGGCACCAATAAATCAATGTATTAATCAAGCCAATTCAAATAAATATTAAATAATCATCTAAATAATCAACTATCAAATAAATCAACTATAGTATTAATACTATCTTAATCATATATATTAATTAAATATTAATCACATACTCACAACACCCTAAGACAATCCGATAAAGGGTCAAACATCGACACAAGACTCTAACCACCAACTGTTGGCATTGTGTTGTCATTGATGCCAACCGGTATAAGATGGCTATCGGTATAAGAGATGTATGTGCAACATTGTCATGGATGCATACAAGATGTGATCCCTTTGATATCACCTTGTGTTGCAGAACACCGGTAAGGCAAGGGAGAGAATGTCATCTAGTAGAATGACCTTTGGAGTCACTAGTATACAAGTCAGTGTTTGACTTGTGCTAAAGATATGAATAGGTTACCTGTATAGTCTGTCACCGGTAAGGTGAGGTTGTCAACTGGTAAGCGATGTGTTGACAGTGAGTGGTTGGCAACCAACAAGCTTATGACTGGTGTACAAGTAGGGTGAGAAAGATGCTTGGATGTTGATTGTGATGAAGAGGCAGAATGTTACCTAAATCACATCAACACAAGAGGAGAAGGATGTACAGGTCACCGGTACACTGTGTGGATGCATAACAATAGGACTCCCACTGGATGATGGCGCAATCACCATGTGAAGAGATGACTGACAGTGAGTGTGCCCCACTAGATCACATGTGCCTGTTTGAAGATATGTTGCATAAACAAGGAAGCCACATGAGTGCATTGCAGGATGCAGATGACAAGGATCCACTGCCACCAATAAGTGGAACTTATCTCCTATTATGCAAAGTGTGCATCATAGTTCTATGAGATAAGGAAGAAGAGTTAAAGGTAGGTGTTTGAAGGATCGCACCAGATCTACCGGTGAATCACAAGGATGCCTCAAGTGCATGAAATCAAGGATATGCACTGGACTGACAGAGAAGGCATGATGAGTTTCCAGGACAGATGAAGAGTGATGGGTTTGTCACTTTTACAAACCAGTTAAGATATGCTTTGGGCTGATGAAGAAGAAGGCAAGGCTGAGCAACTACAGACAGAGGACAATGGCCAGATTAAAGATGGAGTCAGTTGAACATTGATGAGATGATTTCATCAAGGTGTTTACCAGCATGTATGTCCACCGGTAATGCTATCAAAGTGTAGATGTTGAAGACTCCCATCTGATGAAGATGTGCATAAGGTAGGTTAGCAAGAGTACTCATTGGTTGAGTGTTCCACCAAAAGAAAATCAGAGTGCAAGGTTGATGACAGACCGGTTAAGGGTTTAATTTCAAGGTTAGTAAGTTGGTAGATGAACCCAGTAAAGGAGTTGGTCGGTGATCCTATCCATACCGACACAGATGATCCTACAAAGGTGGATGCCGACACAGAGGCCATGTGGAGGTGAAGTGACATGCATGCATAGGTTGGCATGTTGAGTCGGTGAAGTGTCAAGCGGCGAGGTAGATGGTATGTTGACTGCAAGATTCACAGGATTCACAATAGAGGTTTGTGGCTCGAGGTCAGGAGGAAAACCGAGATCCAGCTCAGACTGATTGAGAAGATCGAGGTAGGTGAAGGAAATTGCGAAGCCATTCTTGGTGACCGACCAAGATATCCGTCGATAAGTTAAAACTAGATTGCTAAAAATAGAAGGCGTGACCAAGAAGGCACAACAATGGCAGGATTGATTGATGAGTTACAGTTCATCAATCAAGGTGATCAGATCTCATGAGATCTGATTGGATTTGGTTTGCCTCGAGGTCGATGAGGAAACCCTAACCACCCATAATTTGAATTGGCTTTTGGCAGGAAAACCAAGATATAAATATGCAATCCAAAATTGTTGAAGGCTTCCACTAAATGAGAGAGTGTTGTTGCATGTGAGAAGAAATCAGTCAAGTGCTCATAAAGAAGAAGAAGAAGAAGAACAAGGTTAAAGTGTTCAACCGACAACAGTGAGAGAACTTACAATCAGCTAGTGGGTATGATAGAAGAGAGAACCGATAGTGACCATATCGACAAAGAAGAAGTGTGAAAGACTGCAAAGAAGGTAGGCATAGAACCGGTAGAGTGTAGTACCAGTGGAGAGCAACAGTGTAGCAGAGAGAAGAGAGAACTGATAAAGTGTAGATGATAGAGAGAAGAACTGATAGAGAAGGAGAAGAGGTTGAACCGAGAAGAGTGCAGTAGAGAGTAAGGTTGCAATAGTGTGAGGGTTAGCAGAGAACTGGTAGTAAACTGGATAGAAGATCTAGTAGAGAGATTTGTAGAAGAGTTACAACATCTATTTGTAACAAGATTATTACTTTTGTATTTGATATACTCATTGTAGATCACTAAGTTGTAGCTCGGTGTAGGGGTTGTAGCTCCTTGGGTTAGTGCCCTAAAACTAGGGGTTGGTGCCCTAAAAATTATAATAAGATTATTATTGTGAGGCTAGATTGGAGCAGTAGACTCCAACAACATTTCTCACTGAGGTTTTTCCCATCTTGGGTTTTCCTCATATATGTTGATGTTATGTGATGTCCCCTTTATGTGTGAGTTCATTTGTGTTAGTCTCCCATCTAACCGGTAAGTCCGCTTTCTGTTAGATCTCATAACTGGTATACACACATAGGAAAGTTAAAGGGAAAATATTGAAAACCACTGATTCACCCCCCTCTCAATGGTACATTGTGTCTAACACCAACTTGTGCCACAACACAACTTACAAGGTGAACAACTTAAGCCTAGACTATAAGAGACACATGCCATATCTGACAATTCCCCTATTGGGATAAAGACATGCTCAGACCCGTGAGACCAAGTGGAGTCAATGTCTGGTACCTGCAATCCTGCAACCACCGATAGCACAACATATGCAACAATATATATATATATATATATATATATATATATATATATATATATAGGCAAGTGATAGAGAATCACAATGCCATATCATGCTCACAATGAGTGATATGACATCGTCCCTATCACAAAAACACTAGAACACAGTCACAATCATCATAGCATCAATTCAAACATCACAATCATAGAGTAGGGTTAGTGTAATCATAATGTCATCAAAATCTCGTAAGCAATATGATTCAACATGAATAATGAACACCTATAATTCATCAAATACAGATCCATCTTCGTATCCAATTCAATCATGAAATAGGGTTACTACATAGCATGGTACCAACAAATCATCATAAAGTAAACTAAGCTAGATCAATATAATCCTCTGAAGTACAAAAAGACAAGATGAGTCAAGGAGGGGCACTACAAAGCACAATGCAAGAATCAATAAAAAAAATCTAATAGGGTAAAAAACTTCATTAAAAGTTTGTGTGTGGCATCCTAGTGTAGGAGCATTTAATAGTATAAGAGCAATCTTGCATCACCCAAAATATTGTATTTTTCTTCTATTTTGTAGTTTTCTTTCCTTGTTTTGGAGCCTATTATGACACTTATGGGGTGTAGGATAGTAAGAAGTTTGAAACAACCAAAAATATCACCTGCTATTTTCAGTAAGTCGACTTATTCAAGCACATATGAACACGAAAATTGACCCCAAATAAAAATAAAAAAATAAAATGATTGGTGAAGGAATCATCTCAATATTTGATATTGTTTGGGAGATATTAAAGTTTCTACCCAAGGAAATTTCTCCTATAGAATTTCAAACTAAAATTTGAAAACCTTAGAAGCTTTGAAAAAACTAAAAAATTGGACACAGTGATCTTCTAATAATTATAATGTTGTAGATATCTTCACATGCTTTCAACTGATATATTATAATAGAAAATTAGATGTTTGAATCAAAAGTTATGGCTTCTAAAAGTTGTGCCACAAATACTCAAGTTTCAATGAAAAATCCATTTGAGCAAGAAAAAGAAACATTGGATCATTAGATGCCAAAAAGAAGAAAATTTACACTTTCTAGAACATTTTAACTCAATTTTTTGTGCTAAATAAAAAGGTTAATGAAGGTCATAGAAGAGATCCATTAGTATAGATTGTGGCTCTATATTGTAGGGTTTTCCTAGAGTGTTGATATTCTTTGTAATGACTTGAGTCCATGTGGCCATAGCATTGTAATTTTTTGAATATAATTTTATTTTATTGAATAAATAGGAAATGAATTATTTTTTTTCTTCTTGCTATTTCTCCATTATTATATAGTGTTGTGCTATGTGTGAGTATTGGGAAAAGTAACTCTTCATCAAGTGATATAGAGTGAGAGTTCATGAGTGTGTAAGCATATCTTGAAACATGAGGAAGTTTTCATCAAGATTTGTAGTAGTGGTCTATGAGAAAAGTGATCAAAATATCTCAATGATGAAATTTTGGTGGCATGAAGAATATTGTTGTAACAGAACAGGGTTTTGAAGCCCTACAAAGGCAATTTCAAGCATTGCAAGAGGATTTGTGAAGAGGGTTTGAGCCAAGAGGAAGAGATGAAAGTGAAGGTGAAGTTGAAGAAGGAAAATTAAAAGAAGAAAAAGATGCAATAGGAGATCTTGAGCAAGTCAGATTGTAAAAGGCCATCTCCAAGATTAGAAAAAGGCCAAATATTGAAGTTTCCACATTTTTTAGAAATATTAATCCAAAAGAGTTGAATGATTAGATTAATGATATGAAGGAATACTTTGAGTATGAGGAAGTGGAAGATCTTAAGAAGGAAAAATTTGTCATGAGCATGTTGAAAGGTCATAATAGTATTTGTAGTGTCCCTCCCCGATTCATCTTTTGATTTATGCATCGATAGACTTATCTAGACTCTTATGTGATGTTTTGATTGATACTTATGACTTTACCTATTCATCGGATGCTTATTGATGATTCTAGACATTTGATATGGAAATTTAATATAAGATGACTTATGTGGATGATAACATCTTAGGTTATGGCTCTACCCTATACCTATCAGTAGGCTGCATGGCAATGTCTACTACATCCTGCATCGTGTCTCAGCACGGCATGGCAATACTCCAAGCAGAAAGGGCATGCAATGGACGTATCCCGCATGGTAGTGTACCTCACGGATAAGGCATGCACTGGTCACACCCCGCATAGTAATGTTCCTCTTAGGATACCCGCCATAAGCCAGAGGTATACATGGCTAAGGTCTACCCACAAGTCTACCAACACTAGTCAATTGACAACTCATGTAAGAAAAATAACACGCCTCTCATGAAGACAAGGCAAAAGATGCTCCAATAAAATCCATCAATATGCTCAAGAACTGTCATCTATATGCTCAAAATAAGGGATAGGAATTAGGCTGGCACACATGAACCTCATAAATCAGTTCATCACAAGGGAAAGTATTGAGTACACCTATAATATAGTTTCATTATATAACTATATTTTTCCTCGAGATAGGGAAGCTAAAGTCGCTTCGTGTTGACATTACTCGTACATTGTTCATACTATTCAAGGAATGGTGACTCCTAATACTACCCCTTCACATACTGACTTATCAACAACCCATGGGTTGGCACTTAGTAAGGGAACAAATATGCATCATCACATAAATAGGTATGGTTTCCCATACTCATAAGAAAACATATCCTCCATGGTTGATTACTTCACCATCCCATGAGCACATATAGAAAGTATGGGTTTCTTACAACACACAAGGAATAGCACCATTACTGGTTTAGTCACATTTACGGGGAGTACTTACACTACGCTAACATCTACTTAAGGGAAGTTTTAATTATGCTTTACACATGAATCACTAAATAAAGTTTACTCTAGATACACGTTCTGAAATTCTTAACAATTCAAATTTACACAAGGAAATAACATCATTCCAATATCTTTCTCAATTTCCACTAAGCATTTTCATTCACATTACTAACTATGCAATTTTCTTTTCCAAGGCGAAAACTTTCCTCATTCAATTAGAAGCCCAAAGCAAACATACAATTTCATATGCGTTATAAAAATTCTTCTTAAATCACTGCATTCTTAATAGCATTTCAAAAACAACAACCTTATATTTTAGGCAAGAGGAGGAAGAGAGTTGGAAAAATCATCTTTTTCCTACGAATACACAAGATCTACAAGATCACACTATATGCTCAGATATAAGTCTATCATTTTAGTTGCACGGTTTTCATTTCACTATCTTTTAGGAGGGTGCCAAAACAACCTAACATGACATTTCCAATTATTGTTGTTGCAATATAATGTTCTAGTTTTCCGAACAAGAATTCAAGACAAACAATTTTTTTTCGGTGATACAAGTCTTCTTGAGAACACTCACTATTCGTAATACAATACAATAACACATCAAACTTAACATTGAAAATTTAAAATACGACAAGAAGGTAAATGAGGAGCTATCTACTAGATATTACATGTTAATGCATACAAATTAACAAGTCTTTCATTTGCTCCTTCTAAACACAATGAGACAATTATCTATATCCAAAGCAAGTTAAATGGTGCGTTACTAAAATAGGTCCTAAATCAACTGGTTTGAAGACGTACATAAAACAATCTTTCATGGAACACACTAACACACTCTCGAAGCTACTGTAACATGTTCTCTTTTGGTACTTCTTTCACAACAAAGCAATTTTCACAAGATCAACTATGCGCATATTAATGCACCTTACCTAAGATGGACTTTATTATATTACTCCTACAAAGCACATGGAGAATCCTTAATGTAAACATACAATTTTCTCTCATTAACCAAGATTAACTTCCAAACCAAATCCCTTTCACAATCTAAAAAAAACACATAAGCGTTATAAGGCTCACACAAGGGCTCAAGAAATACCATCCTTTCTCTTGCAATAAGAATACTTAAATAAGAGATAATTACCAATATCAGAAACATTTTAATCTCTAGTGAGAGAGAGGAGGAAGGGTGATAGTCATTTAATTTACCACAAAATAAGCATTTAATTATTATTTTTTTTTGCCATACTAGTTCTTCTAGTGGTCTTCACTAAGATAGATCATAACCATAACAAGCACATTTCATACTTTTAGATTCAAGATAGTACCAACCAACCCAGATGGATTGGTCAAAAGAGTAAAACAAAACAAGAATGAAAGTACATATGATTCTCTTTCAGAATAAGAGAATTCGTAGACCAAGACATTAATAAGTAACAAAACACATACAATCACTCCAAAGCACCCACATCAAGAAGGTGAGAACAGAGTGTGAACACACATGTTACACCCAAGTTAAGGTCTGCTCATTCAAATACACACAACAAGGAGGATAGACCTACAACATAAGGTAGACACACACACACCAACTAAGGGTACAAGCGAAACCAGAGATCCCAGTGTTGCAACATGGGCTCTGATACCAAGTGTAATGCCCCGCCAGGAAACCCCAAAGGGTTTAAGTTAAAAACACTCAAATGGAGTGTAAATATTTAAAAAAAAAAAATAATAATTAAGAGTGTTAATAATAAGTCACAACATTAAGATAATTTCGAGTTATCTAAAGCTTAGATAACACAACGGAAGAGTAAATGAACCTAAGGAGTTTCCCAACGCGATTACGTAACCTTACACCTAACTCAACTCGCGATAATTGATCCAATTAAGCTGGATATCTTAATTACGAGTTAATGCTTAAGACATGGATATGTTATGTTCGATGAATTGACATTTTAAAATTTAGGAAGCGTTCATCTATTATGATTGGAGATGAGGCTAACATGAGGATATTTACTCAATGTATTTTAAACGTAGGCATCTTAAGAATTCTCCCATTAAGGTTTAAATATGGTCAACTTGGTGAGACCATCCATTTTAGATACAATGTAATAATATATCGAAGTTTATTTATAGATGGTTAAAATGTAAATAGCCAAAGAGTTCATTCATTGAAATTAAAATAATGCTAAGAGATGAAGTTCATTCGTTAAGGTGAAAATGTAAAATAACCACATGAGTCCATTCAATTAATTTAAATTAGGACTAATAAGAGGAGATTCTTTTATTAGGGTTTAAAATGTAAACTAACAAAATGAGGTTCATCCATTAGGGTTAAAACATAACAAACAATTAAGTCGTAGTACATTTATAGAGGATAAAATGTAAATAGCCTAATGGGTTCATCCCTTTAATTTGAATATAACTACTATGATGCAATTCATTCATTAAGGGTTAAAAATGTAAGTTAGTGAAATATAGCTAACATGACAATGTTCATTTATTAAGATCATACGGTAAGTAGCCAAATGAGGTTCATCCATTAGTTATCAATTTAGGTATTATGACATTAATCCAATCTTTGTTACCCATCCAATATGGTCAAATTTCAAGCTTTATAACAAGTTAATCCAATATTTGTAACCTAGCGAGTTTCTTTCCATGCTTACTTCTTTTCATTTACATTTACAAAATACTTTGCATAATCATATTTACAATCTTTTATGACCCTAATTACTACATTTAACAAGAGGACTTTATTCATGCATTGAAGAAATAACTCCATTAAATTCCCTTTATACACTTACAAAAATGCAACCCTACATGATAGCTTTAAGTATGAAATATGTGAGACGAGCATCGCATGACATAGGTATGATCTCGGAGTTCACCCCTGAAGGGCTACATCTCCGGGTCTGCTCAACTGCAAGACCCTTCTGGCAATAAAATTAGTTTAAGGTTACATAAGTTACATGTCATATACATTTCTGCCTTTTAGGCGAACACAACCAAAATACAAACAACCACTTCGGTCAGTAAATACATCTCTACAAGTTTTCCAACCAAGTTCACATAAATGTAAGCATCACTCGTCTAGATATGTTATTTAATCTTTAGATAAACATCATTGACATATTGGTTTAGAACTATACACTAGTCCCCTCTCTAGCAACACAATTATACCCTATTCAAAAGAAAATATACTTTAAAAGGAATTCTTTGAAATGAAAAGAAAACGCTCCCCAATGATTTATAAATCTCTTGCATATATATAAAGCAAGTATACATGTATCTCAATTTATATCTAACCAAATAAAATTAACGTCTGGGCACTAATGGTTAATTCACTGAGAGTATTCGTTACAAAGGGACCAAAAAGCCACATATAATTAATAATATATATTAATATATGGATTATCTAAAATAACATTTTTTTAAAATTCACATTTATCCATAATTAATAATTAATAAATATTAATGCTATATATATTAATCCGAGTTTAGCAAAAATCAATATATGATTAATAACATATATTACTATATGGATTATCAAAATATCAATTATCTAAAACCCAAATATTATTTAATACTCGAATTAAATAATATATAAAAAAAAAAACTGAATTTAACTAATTAAAACTCCATTTAAAATTACTTTTTTTTAATTTACTATCATATCATTAGTTTTTTGTTTTTTTTAAACAATAATAAAAAAAAATATATATAAAGAAAATAATAAATTGGGGGTACCCACGTGGGCCCCCTTGGTAGCCCACACTACCATTGGTGGCGCTGCTACCAAATGGTAGCAGGCCGCTACCAAATGGTAGTAGTTCACTACCACTGGTAGCGCTGCTACCAACTGGTAGCAGTTGCTACCCTTGGTAGCCCGCTACCTCCCAACCATGTGGGGGTTTTCAGAATTTTTGTTTTATTATTATTATTATTTTAAAAATAAACAATAACAGACCAATAAACAAATCTGCCCCAAATGTGCAGTCAGAAATTTTCCCAGTCATTTTTTGGGGTATTTTTTTTTTCATTTTGAAATCTCAGAAAATTTTCTAGGTTAAAACAGAAAATAAATCAAATCCCTCTAAAACCCAAACATTAACTTTCTGGGTTAAAACAGAAAATGAATCAAATCCCTCTAAAACCCAAACATTTATTCCTTCTTTTTTTTTCTTTAAAATCAAATCAATGATCCCTAAAACGAGAAATAATAAAAAAAATCAACATATAGTGAACTGTATTTTTCCAGAATGTTCAAAGCAATATAATGGAAAATATTCTCAACTAGATCATAAAACTCAAATACCCAAATGGATTTAATCCCATTTATCTACTCTTTTTAACAATCTTGCCCCAACATAACAATATTCTCAAAACTGAACTTGAATCTAAGAGTATTCATGGATATTTAAAAACCAGCATTTCATGAAGAAAACCAAATACCATTTTTTTTTTTTAGCAAAGAACAAAAGGGAAAACCGGAATCCTACCTCTTTAGCATTCATGGTAAGATTCGAAGAAGAGCCCCCCAACCTACAGCTGTAGAAATCCATCCTTGCCAAAAACCCCCAAATCTCCATCCCCATATTTTTCTTTTCCAAAAATTCAACAACCCCCAAAAATATTTTTCAACCTAGGTTAAATGGGAACCATTTTTGACCTAATTTCTAATTTCGAAATTTAAGCCCTTTTTAAAATAAAAAGAAATAATAATTCTTTTCAACTATTAAATTATTTTAACTTGATTTTCTAATTAATATGCTTCTCTCTTATTTAATCTTATTTTTAATTTCTCAATATTAATTAAGCCAACATTTATATTTCGAGCTATTGACAAGGGTAAAGTATTTAAATTAAATTAATTTCCAAAATCAATCTTTTACACTATATCAAACTTTACAAAGTAAAAATGATTTTCTTTAAATAATAAAATTTACCCTTTCTTTTCCAAAATGCAAAAGTGGTTAAAATTAATTATGTTTCAAATAACTTTAAATATTTCTTTTTTTTAAAAAAAAACGCATAAACTAATCAAATTCATTATTTAAAACTAACCATTTAATTAAATTCGCTACAACATAAGTAAAGCGATCCTTTTAATTAATGATTAATCACCTAAAAGAAACCTATTTATTTTGATTTCTCAACTACTAATGCGTAAATGAACACATTAATTCAAATTACATACTTAAGCTTGCTACAAATATAAATAAAGTGATCTCTTAAATTAACGATTAATCATATAAAAGAAAACTAACTATTTTTAAATTTCTCAATTACTAATGCGTACATCCACACATTAATTGGAATCAAATACTTAGGATAACATACTCCATTTACCACACGCAAGACACACAAACTAAGAAAGTCCACCAATCACACGACACGCAACCCAGACGACAAAGGAACCCTACGGACCACACACGACGCTCACCTGATCATGGCTAAGGCAAGATGAGAGTTTTATGACCACCTAATCTGAATTCTAAGGATGAAGGAGGTATACTCAACCTTGCAAATCCTGAAGGAGATGAACCCCGCACCAAGGCGATATAGTACCTGCAATCTCCTGCAACCATGAGTCACGCAAGCATATATATATATATATATATATATATATATATATATATATATATATATATATATATATTCAATGAAGGCATTAGCTCGAGATTTATAACAAGAATTAGGGAACAATTACATTTACACACGAATCGATGCAATAGCACAATAATAGGTATGCACAATATTCATATAGTCTAATCTACAACATTACATAACGGTAAATCCACCATTCAAGAATGCCACATAGGATGTCAACCAAGGTCAAACGGGTTTTACAAGGCCGACTAGGGTGGGGGCATTACAACATCTTGATTCAACTAACCCCACTTCATGATCATATTGGATGAGATGATGTTATGATTGTTGGTGGCTGTCTTACTATTGTATTTGTGATAGAGATGATGTCATATCACTCATTGCAACCATGATATGACATTGTGATTCTCTCTCACTTGCTTGATCATTTATGATATATGTTATTGTATATGTTGTCTCATGGTTATTGGTGGTTGTAGGATTGTAGGTACTAGACATCAACTCCACCTAGTCTCACATGTCTGATTGTGTCTTAATCCCAATGGAAAGTCGACTAGAGATGACATGAGTTCCTTCTACACACTCTAGGCTTAAGTTGTCATCCTTGTCAGTCAGTGTCTTGACTTGAGTCAGTGGTTAGAGTCTTGTGTTGTGATGTTCAACTCTATGTTGGGTTGCCTTGTGGCATTGTGAGTATTTAATTATTAGTATTGATCCATATAGTTATTAATGTTAAATTAAATTAATGTATAGTTTTGATATTTAATTATTATTGGATGATTTATTGATATTTATTAATTTTTATTTAGCCTTGACTTATTGATGTATATTTATTTGGTGCTTTAATATTTATTTATTGATTTAATGTTTATTTGAGTATTTATTATTTATTTATTCTTTAATTGTTATTTCTAATGTTGTTATTTATGATTTTATGTTTAATTGTGATATTTATTTTATTATTGAGCTTTTATATTTTATTGTGCCCATAGTTTATTTAATTATTAGTTATTTATATTGTTATATTCCTTTGTTACTATTTGGGTTAATTAAAAATTATAAATCCTACCTACCCTATTATGCTATTGGTTGAAAGACTTGGGGTAAGTAAATAATATTGTATTTTAGATTATTTTTCATTTCCCAATATACCCTATTGGTTTTTAATGAAATTTATTTATTGAGTTTTCTAGGAATTTGTTGGGTTAGCATTTCTAGAAAAACATTCTGCATGATTGAAGATTTCATTTTTGCTTGTAGCTTGGATTGATTCATCTTGGTTGGATTTGGGATTTGGTTGCTCTCATATTTGAATTTTCTTGCCATAACTTCTAGCTCTAGGTTGGTGAATTTTTACCTTCTGGAATTTTTCTTTTGGAAGGACTTATTTTCCCCATGTCTGCAAAAGATTTTCTATGGGGGTGTTGGGAAATGATTATGAAATATTATTTATAAGTGCATATAATATACAGTTGGGGGTTAATGCATGTATATGTATTTCATTTAATGTTTAGAGTACCATCGTGAATAGATTTGTAGTTTTCTAAGATTGTTGTGGCTTGTTGTGAACTCCATTTTGATCTGGGAGTTATGGAATCAATTTGTCCTACTATTTTTATATGTGGGCTGGTTGTTAACATGATAAAGATTGTTTCTATTTGAGTGTTGGCTCTCTATGTATTGCCAAGATCCATATTTATGTATTGAGAGTGAAGTGGGTTAAAACGGTGGAAGGAAATAACACAGTCAAAGAACAACAAAATATACAATTAATCAAATAACCAAGTTATACCTTCATTTTTGCCTTCTCCTTCAGATTGAGCGGGATGAGGTTGAAGTAGCGCCCCTTCTCCAACCTGATTTGATATGCTCCTTGATTGAATGTGGTGGCTCTCCAAATGTGCACAAAATGATTAAAAGGATGATGAGATGGATGGGTTGAAAATGAAATGGATATGCAAGGTAGATGACTAAGTGATCGATAAGTGAAAATTTTGTTATAGTCGTGCTTGGATGGATTTTTGGACTCAAAATGATAGCATGAACTTACTAAACTTGGAGATATCAAATAAAGGGCTGGAGTCCCTAATTTATAGAAGAAACAGGGAAGAAATGGAGGGCTAGGATTGATCCAAGATGGAGGGCCGAGATTGTTGGGATCCAAGAACACTGAGAGGGGGGGGGGGGGTGAATCAGTGTTCTGCCGGTAAGATATGATTTTACCCTTTTATAACATAAACATATAAACCGGCAAATGAAGAAACATATATCTTGAAGAAAATAAACCATCCACATAAATGAACACCATAACACACATAATTTATACATGGAATGTTGGCATATGTGCAGAGTTTGATGACATGATAGGATTGTATGTTGTCATTGATGTCAATATACTGAAGTATGAACCAGTATGTTGGAGTAAGCAAACTGGCAAGTGAACCGGTATGATGATGTGAACCGGTATATGCGAAAAGGTGAACCGGTATATTGGAATGTGAACCAGCATATGCAAAGTTTGTATCGGGGTTTCATTTGATATGACTACCGGTTGGTAGTCTCAACTTTAGGGTTTCTGGTTGATGCATTCCAAGTCTGTGTGATTCGACTGACGACATCCTGTGATGAGTTAGCATTGAAATGAAGATTAGATCATGTTGCCACATCAGCCTTATGCGGGTGAAGAATTTGCTTGAGGATCTTGCATGAAGAAGATTGATTCTATCCACCCTGGGAATGAGAAAAATCTTAGTAAATAGTGGAGAGCGCGTGATGGGTTATCAACTTCTAGAAGCGGTGAAGAACGAACGATGGAGAACATCTTGAGATTTGTTCAAGACTGTTTTACTCTATGTAATGTGTTTTAATGGCCAAGATTGGACCGACTGTATTGTTAACCTAGATGCTTAGGGTTTTAGGTTTTGGCTACCGACCTAATTGTCTATAAGGTCGATGATGATTTTTATTTGAATTTGTTGGCAAATGATTGTATGTGAGGTGATTCTTGCCAGACCAGAGAAGTGAGTAGATTCATGTAGAGTGTAATTGTAGATGTAAAGGAACTGAAGTGGACCTACCTTGGCATTAAGTGTTGTTATCAGATCAGTGTATTACCTATTGACTTCTAACCATTTCAGCAGTTGGAAAATCCCTTTACCGGGTAGCTTTAACAGGATTTTTGTAAATCCTTTAACAGGGTGACTCAGAATCATTGAGTTCTTTAAATCCTCTAACAAGGTAACCTTTAACAAGGTTTTAACCTCTAACCGGGTATTTAGCCATCCCTTAACCGGGTGATCCCTAGCAGGATCGATTCCTAGCAGAACCTATTGTAAAGTCTTTAACCGGACTAGGCTCCTAACAAAGCGGACTTCAAAAGAGTTCAAGAACAACTTGTGGGTATTCATCCCCACCATGGTTTTTCCTAGTTGGGTTTCCACGTGAAAAATAATTGTGTCATGTGTGATGCTTTTTCATGTGATATTTTAGTGTTTTTTGTTAAGTGGTAATGCAAGTTGATCCAGTGGTCATTATATTTCTGATGTATTATTTTTTTAAGCATATGGGTGAAAATGAGATGAGATATTAGGTTTTGTGAAGATCTAAGTGTTACCGTTTTATGACTTTTACAATCACTGTGTTTTACTAGTATTGCCTTGATTTAGATCGGTGGTGCTATTTACCAGTTAGTGCAGTCTTTGCAATTTAAGTTGTTAAAGGCTTTTTTGTCTATGTTGATTCCCCCCCCCTCTCAGTATCTATTGAGTATTTACGGTTCATCATTATTCATCAATTGGTATCAGAGCGTCCTCCAGGTCCTCTGTGCTATAAGCTTAACCACTTGAGAAAAAGATCCTATTCTAATGATGAAGAGGGAAGGTCCTAAGTTCAATAGAGATAATTTTAAGATATGGAAGGACAGAATGAAGATATACATTAAAAGAATGGGTGCTCAACACTGGAACTATGTTGAGAATATTTATGTTGTCCCTACTGATACTCTCACCGATGATCAAAGAAGAGAAATTCAGGAGAATGGGCAAGTCATGGAAGCTCTTATCAGCAGTCTATATGATATTGAGTTTATAGATGTTCAAGACAAAGACAATCCCAAAGATGTATGGGATACTCTGGAGTCTATCTATGGCGGTGATGAGCATGTGAAGCAAGCTAAGGAAGAGAGCCTTAGGGGAAAGTTTGAAGACATGTAGATGGTTGAAGGAGAGACTATTCAACAGTATGGGATAAGAATTAAAACTGTTGTTGGGGACATCAAGAGTGCAGGAGGTACAATGGATGATTCCACCATTGTTAGCAAAGTTTTGAGAACCTTATTACTGGTCTATGCAATAAGGGTTGCCGCTATTTAGGAGTTGAGATCTATTGACAAGACAAAGGTATCCCTTGATTCTATTATTGCTAAGTTGACCACATATGAGCTAAATAGTTATGATGACAGTGTTTAGAAGACTGATTCAGCCTTTAGAGCATCTGCTACACTATCTAGAAAGGGAAAAGAAGCTAGTACCATTTGTGAACCTAGACAAAGTAGGGATATGGATGATGAGGAGATCCTGAGGGAGTTTGAAGCTCTTCTTTCCAAGAGACTTCCTAAAGGAACTGGAAAATACAAAGGTAAGCTCCCTTTGAAATGTTTTTCTTGTAATAGGATAGGGCACATTGGTGTAAACTGTCCCAATAGTGATAATAAGGACAGACTAGAGAAGTTCAAAAAGTTCAAAGGAGGAAATAGGAGAAACTGTCTTGTTGCAGTCGATGAAGGTGTCACTGATGATGAATCAAAAGATGAAGAAAGCGAAGACATAGTGTTTGTAGCCATTAAGGAAGATGTGTCAGACAAGAATGCTCTTGTCTCCCGATTTGATAATTCTAATGAGTGGATTATTGATAGTGGATGTTCTCACCACATTACTAGTGACCAGAGAAAGTTTCTGTCTCTGGAAGAGTATGATGTAGGTGTAGTCCGATTTGGTAATGATGCACCATGTATGGTAAAAGGCAAAGGGTCCATCTCTCTAAATGGAAAAAGCAGTGCTGATAATGTGTATTGGGTAGAAGGTCTCAGGCATAACCTTCTGAGTGTTGCCCAGCTAAGTGATAAAGGACTCAGTCTGGAATTCAAAGATGGAGTATGCAAAATAAAAGGAAAGAGTGGTGAACTGATGGCCACCGGTATGTAGACCAAAGGTAACTTATTCAGTTAAATACAAATACCAGTCAATGTCTAATGGCTAAGTTTTTGTATATGGCATAGGAGACTCTGCCATGTAAATTTTGATAATATTGTGAAGGCTAGTAAGATCAAGGTAGTTAGAGGATTGCCTGTGCTGAACAAACCGGAGAATCCTTTGTGCAGAGAATGTCAACTGGGGAAAATGTCTTCCTCAACCTTCAAAGGTAAATCTTTCACAACAGATAATTTACTTGATCTTGTACATACTCATTTGTGTGGTCCTATGAAAACTAGGAGTGTTCAAGGAGATAGTTACTTTATGATTCTTATTGATGCTTGCTCTAGAATGATGTGGGTCACATTCTTGAAAGACAAGTCTGAAGCTTTTGGAAAGTTTAAAGCCTTCAAAGCACTAGTTGAAAAAGAAAGTGGTAAGAGGATTAAATGCCTTAGAACTGACCAAGGAGGAGAGTTCACTTCTAGAGAATTCAATAAGTACTGTGAAGAGAACGACATCAAGAGGCAACTATCTACCCCCTGGACTCCACAACAGAATGGCCTAGCAGAAAGGAACAACCAGACTGTAGTTGAAGCAGCCAGAATGATGCTGATTCAAGGGAAGGTTGCTCACACTTTTTGGAGAGAAGTGGTGAGCATTGCAGTCTACACTATGAACTGGGTACTCATCAAGAAAGGTAAGGATAAAAATCCTTATGAGTATTGGATTGGTAAGACTCCTATAGTAAGCTACTTTAGAGTGTTTGGTAGCAAGTGTTATATCAAGAGAAGTGAATACCAGAGCAAGTTTGATGCAAAATATGATGAAGGGAATATTCCTAGGGTATTCCACCAAGAGAAAAGCTTTCAAGTATTTTAACAATAGGACTCAGAGAATTGTTGAAAGTATCAATGTTAGAATTGATGAGACCACTGAGAAACCTGAGGAAACTAACAGTGAGCGAATGGTAGATGAACCAGTTATAACCTTCTAGGAACCGGTTGCAAAACAACCAAGTACAAGTAATAGTGCTCCTACACTAGTAGATGCTGATGTAGATGAAGATGAAAATAAGGATGAAGAGGAAAAGTAAGAGTAATTAGCCAAGATCATTCCTAGGTATGTAATGCTGCATCATGATCCAAAGCAGATCATCGGGGATAAGGATGCAGGAATACTTACAAGAAGAAAGGTCAGAGAAAATTATTGCATGATTTCTGAATTTGAGCCCAAAACATTTAAAGAGGCACACAAAGATAAAGATTGGATTAAGGCTATGGAAGAGGAACTTGACTAGATAGAAAAGAATGGTACATGGTCTTTGGTACCCAGACTAGAGCATAAAAATGTTATTTGCACCAAATGGATTTTTAGAAACAAGCTGAATGAAGATGGAACATTGGTAAGAAATAATGCAAGAATGGTATGTAAGGTATATGCTCAAGAAGAAGGAGAAGACTATGGAGAAACCTTTGCTCTAGTAGCTAGATTGGAAGGTGTTCGAATGCTACTTGCATTTGCAGCATTTAAGGGATTCAAAGTGTATCAGATGGATGTAAAATCTGCATTCCTGAATGGAATACTTGAAGAGGAAGTGTATATAGAGCAACCAGATGGGTTTTCCCTATCAGAAGACAGTGATATGGTGTGTAGGCTACATAAAGCCTTGTATGGATTGAAGCAAGCACCTAGAGCATGGTATGAACGTTTACACTCCCATCTTGTGAAGATTGGATTTAAAAGAACAAGTGAAGACAACAATATCTATCTGAAGTTAGAAGGAGATCAAATTCTGATCTGTGAAGTGTTTGTTGATGACATAATTTTTGGTGGAAATGACAAGATGAGCCATGTGTTTGCAGATGCGATGAAGAAGGAATTTGAGATGTCACTAATCAGAGAGATTAAGTTCTTCATTGGACTACAGGTTCAACAAATGAAAGATGGTATCTTTATCACTCAGTCCAAGTATGTTAAAGAGGTGTTGAAGACCTTTGGCATGGAAGACAACAAACCGGTTGGTACACCAATGATAACCGGTTGTAAATTGTCAAAAGAAGACGACTTAGCATTAGTGAACGAGAAGGAATACCGGTCAATGATTGGTAAGTTGCACTATGTAGTGAACAATAGACTGGACAATGCACATGCAGTGGGCATTGTAGCACATTTTTCAAAAAAGTCCAAGAGAACCCCACTTGGTAGCAGTCAAGTGGATTCTTAGATATCTGAAGGGAACTATAGATTATGGATTGTGGTATCCATAGAGTAATGATTTCAATCTCAATGTGTTTACTGATGCCGATTGGGCTAGTAGTTTGGATGACCGGAAGAGCACAACCAGTGGTGCATTCTTTCTCAGTGGTAGACTAGTCTCATGGATGAGCAAAAAGAAGAGTTGTGTCTCTCAGTCCATAACAGAAGCAGAATATGTAACAACATTTATGAACTGCACTCAAACAATTTGGATGAAGCATGTATTAAGTGGTTTAAAAGTCCCTGTATCTGAACCAGTGAGTATATTTTGTGACAATACAAGTGTAATTAATATTTCCAAGAATTCGATATTGCATGCTAGAACCAAGCACTTCGAGCTCAAGTATCATTTCTTGAGGGAGAAAGTTGAGAACAAAGAGATTGTATTGGAACATGTTTCCAGTAAGGAGCAGCTAGCAGATATTTTCACCAAGCCTCTACCGAAGGCTACATTTACCTCTTTAAGAGGTGAATTAGGGGTGCTTCCCCTTCAAGAGGTGAACTAAAGGTATGTGCTCCACATCAGTTAGGTATTGCATTGTCAAATCTTTTCAGGATTGATGTGTTGCAGGATGCTACTCCTCAGGGGGAGCAACATAGTAGATCATGGATGTTTGTGCCTCCACTTTGGCATTGTTGTCAAAGGGGGAGAAGATGTGAAGGAGAGAAGATATCTGCAGTATTGAAGACATATAATATGGAAGAAGATGTAGAGATATCTTTGTGTATTTCCATCAATGCCAAAGGGGGAGATTGTTGGCATATGTGCAGAGTTTGATGACATGATAGGATTGTATGTTGTCATTGATGTCAATATGTTGAAGTATGAACCAATATGTTGGAGTAAGCAAAATGGCGAGTGAACCAGTGTGATGATGTGAACCAGTATATGCAAAAAGGTGAACCAGTATGTTGGAATGTGAACCGGTACATGCAAAGTTTGTATCGGGGTTTCATTTGATATGCCTACTGGTTGGTAGTCTTAGCTTCAGGGTTTCTGGTTGATGCATTCCAAGTCTGTGTGATTCAACTGATGACATCCTATGATGAGTTAGCATTGAAATGAAGATTAGATCATGTTTCCACATCCGCCTTGTGCGCGTGAATAATTTCCTTGAGGATCTTGCAAGAAGAAGATTGATTGTATCCACCTCGAGAATGAGCAAAATCTTAGTAAATGGTGGAGAGCGCATGATGGGTTATCAACTTCTAGAAGCGGTGAAGAATGAACGATGGAGAACATCTTGAGATTTGTTCAAGACTATTTTACTCTATGTAATGTGTTTGAATGGCTAGGATTGGACCGACTGTATTATTAACCTAGATGCTTAAGGTTTTAGGTTCTGGCTACCGACCTAATTTTTGTCTATAAGGTCGATGATGATTTTTATTTGAAGTTGTTGGCAAATGATTGTATGTGAGGTGAATCTTGCCAGACCAGAGAAGTGAGTAGATTCCTGCAGAGTGTAATTACAGATGTAAAGGAACTAAAGTGGATCTGCCTTGGCATTAAGTGTTGTTATCAGATCAGTGTATTACCTGTTGACTTCTAACCATTTCAACAATTGGAAAATCCCTTTACTAGGTAGCTTTAACAGGATTTTTGTAAATCCTTTAACAAGGTGACTCAGAATCATTGAGTTCTTTAAATCCTCTGACAAGGTAACCTTTAATGGGGTTTTAACCTCTAACTGTGTATTTAGCCATCACTTAACTGGGTGATCCCTAGCAAGATCGGTTCCTAGAAGAACCTATTGTAAAGCCTTGATTTAGATCGGTGATGCTGTTTACCAGTTAGTGTAGTCTTTGTAATTTAAGTTGTTAAAGAAGTTTTTGTCTATACTGATTCACCCCCCCTCTCAGTATCTATTGAGTATTTACTATTCATCATTATTTATCATGGAAAACCTCAAAGAGGAAAAACCATGGTGGGATTTGTGATCCACAATATCTATTCACTGGCCATATGAAATATATTACATAAAATGGGGGCCTGCACATGTAGGAAGACACACTGCCTAGAGCACACTGCTTATCACAAAAGAGTCTCACTGACTACAAGCTTTTGCTGAAATAAAACAATAATAATGAACTCACAAAATGCATTTTCTATGCCAAAAAGAGTTCTGATTATAGTTCTGCTCTGTACCGGTTCATAAACCCTGAACACTTCTACCGGTATCTCCTCTCCTCCAAGAATGATTTCCAAACTATCTACAGATCATTGCATGATATGCCATTCACATCCAAATTATCTACATACATATACTTCACTTTACACAACCTCCTATATCCTTATTACAATCTATCTCATCTATATTTATAATGACCTTAACAAAATGACCTATATACCCTTCACAAACAATATACCTTATGTTGGCTTACAATACATTACAAAAGATATACAATGTCGACCTTATACAATAATTACAAAATGACTTTTACAAATAAAACTTCCTTCGGGTCCAAGACTCATGTCGGCTTCACTGAAGTGTTGGATGCCAGTGCCGGTGTAACCTTGTATTCTCCAATATCAGTGTCAGCCGGTGAATGCCTCCTAATGTCGGTGTATGCCAGTGTATGCTTCCTTATGAATCTTGTTGCCAAGTTACCATGTTACCATGTTGCCATCAATGACAACATATGAATCCAATGAGTGTCAATTGCCAACAATATTCTCCTATGGCATTGATGGCAACACTCATGTGAAAAATGGATTCCCTACTGGTTCAACCTGAGGTATGCTCCCCTTGAGAAATACACTCCTTTCTGATATCCTTCCCATATTTTTTTGTCTGATATTTTTCACATTATATATACTCCCCCTTTGGAATCAATGCCAAAGACCGGTGAAAGAATTGAAAGAATGAATAAATATAGATTACTTTACCGGAGCTTGACCAATTTCAAAATTTCTGGGAAAGCCTTGTCTAACAACTATAAATATGTATCCCAACCGGTTTTTAAGGTTTCAGATATGGATACAAGTCCACTTAGTAAGTGTGCAAATGTTTCCTTCTCTTTGACTTCTGCCGGTATGGGCTTAGCAATCATATCCATAAATTCCCTCTTATGTACACCGAGTGAATCCAATCTTGGACTCACCAATCCTCTAAGACTTCTTTCTCTCCGAATGATCTTGTCTCTTTCCTTTTCAAAAGCAAAAATTTGATTCTCCAAAGACAATTTTTTTCCATCAACAGATGTTGTTAGTGAGGTTAATCCATCAAATTTTTTTGCAATATTGGCAACCTTATCATATAACTCCTTTAATCTACTATCTACATTTTCTATAAGAGTTTCTATGTTACAATAGACCCTGTAGATATTTGTACACTGTTTCAAACAATTCTCATTAAGAATCAATTTTCCTTCAATTTTCTTCTTCTCTATTTCAATAATCTGATCAAAAGCGGCTCTCTTAGCCATAGTAAATCTCTCAAGTGCCTGTCGGACTAAAATTTGCTGCAAAGATTGAAAGTTGTTAGATATATGCTCAGTTAATACCTTAAGCTTGCCGGAAGGGCTTGCTTCATTTTCAATCTTACAATCAGGAATTAGTCTGTGCAAAACTGTGTTTGAGTGATCTATTATTCCTTTATTAGTTTCTGAGTAGCCATCATCATTAACTTAGTGGGACTCATCTCAGTGATTGATTTCTTCTCAACTTGATAAGTTTCAATTTCCAAAACCTTTGCCGGGGAACCAATATTAATTGTCGGTACAGTCTTAGTTCCCTTTACCTTATCCTCCTTAGCACCGGTGGCTTTGCCACTTGGTGCAGTATCAATCACTGTCGGTGGAGTTTTATCCACAATATTGTCAGTACCCTGTACATTGCCTTGTTAAAAAGTTGTCTCTGTTGGTATTGACTGTACACTTTCCTTTACTGTCATTGGTGTCTCTATACTTATAGTTACTACCAATTTATTCAAAATTGGAGCTGAACTACCCAGAATACCTTTCCCTTTATATCTATTCGGGATGGTGGAAGTTGTTTCTTTTACAAATTCTTCTTGGGAGGTGAGAAAATTAGGATTCTTTTGGAAGAATTTGGTCCAACCATCTTTGGTCTCATTTACTACCTCATTTACCCTACCCATCATTAGGCTTATTTGCCGGGGTTTTCTACTAAAAACTATTATGTTTGCAACATCAATTCATTGTTTCATTTCCTCATTGTTTATTGAACCACACATACCCAAAAGTTCTACTTCCTTAATTTCTCTATCCCTCTTGACTACATCAATTCTTCTAGCATCTAATTTATTGTACAGTGATAAAGGAATTTCCTTCAAAATTTCTACTAAGGCTTTCTTATATATATCTATGTGTAACAAAATTGCCTCTTCAATCCCATTCTACACATTATCCTCTAAATCTTCATAATAAATGGATACATTCTTCAAAATTCCATTCTTGGTTATTTCATCAATCAATTCAGCATAGGTCATTGTAGCCTTACCAGATTCAGTAGCATCATCACTCTTCTTCTTCTTCTTGTGGGTTGCCGAAGTGGATGTGATTGGTTTTCTCTTTTGAATAGGTTTCCTTGCCGAAGGTGGAGGTGTAGTAGGTTTTGTTACTTTTCTCACAAGCTTCCTCCTTGGCTCCACCTTCTTCTCCTCTACCGGAGCCTGGTCATCTTTCTTTCTTTGTACCCTTCTAAATGCTAGATGTTCATTATCCTCTGGATCAGAGTCAGAAGTGACAGAAGAAATGAAAGTTTTAGGCCTCTTTGCCTCAAGAGAACTAACCATTGCCAGTTCCTTTGCCAGTTTGGATCTAGAAACCAGTTCAATTTCTATCTTATGGATTACATTCTGTACAAATGTAGACATCTTATCAATTTTATTCTCTCTTCTTTTCCTATCAAATCCAATCTTGACTTCAAGAGCCTTTTCCTCAGCAGTACCAAAGTGTTATGTCTTATTATCCAATGGAGCTTCAAGCAACATTTTTGCATAAAGTTCAAAAATGCTATCATCCACTTCATATCCAAGCTCAGTGACCCATATGGTCATAGGTTCTACTGCCTCCATAAGAGTTTCATCTGTCTTTACCATAAAACAAATATCAGTGGAGTACTTCTCCACAATGTGCTTTGATATTCTTTCCCTCTATCTCATATTTTCCTAAAATGTTTTGAAATAGCCCCAAAGATTTTCATCCCTGCCGGTACCAAGACTGGTGATTGCTTCCTTGATTTGCATACCTACCGGTATGTCATGAGCCCAATGCTTCTTCCCTAGACCGGGTAGCTCATTTATGAAGTAAAGCATTAAATAAACAATGAGATTTATGAACCTAAAAGTTCCTTTCTTAACACTCTTAATCTTTCCAAGATTCAACATTAGTTCACTTCTCAGCCATTCACACAAATCATACTTCTCATTATTCTTTAACATCTGATAAGAAACATGTATGCAGGAACTAGCAACAGAGTTCAATCAAGTTGATTGAGTTACTGTATAGCCGATTATCATGCTGACAAATTTTATATCAGTGTCTTTGATGGTGTTGACCCTCATAGATCTTCCATCATGGGTTGCACCAGTGAGCTTCTCAACTGCAGTGGTGGAAGTCTTCTTACCAGGTTCTTGTCCAACTTTGGGTAAGCCGATGGCTGCTTGAATTGCTTCCTTTGTGATCATGTAGGGCCGATCTAGCCAGATGAACTCATTGTGAGCCCTTCTTAGAACATATCTGATAACCTCATCTTTGAATTCTGGTAAGTATAGGATATCGGTTAACCCTAGATCCTCAATGATCTTATATTCTGACTTGATTGTTCCCGAGCTTCCTAGTATCACAGATTGATACATGCCCTTTATCTCTTCTATACCTAGATCCTCCAAGGTGCAGTGAATATATGTCCTTACATCTTCAACATACATCACGTTGTCGGGAACCCTAGAGAATGCGCCTGTGAAGTCTTCTTTCTTAGCTATCTAGGGAACTTCCTTGAAAATGGGTCTCAACCTATCCTTAACTTCAACAATGCTGGGATTTTAAATGAAAGTAGGAGAAAATGATTCGGATGAAATTTCAAAGAAATACCCGAAAATGATCGCTGGTGTGAAGATTTGATTACTTCTTAGATGATTGCTGGAAATCCTTTCAGAATGCCTTTGCTCGCTCTTAATCACCTGAGATTTGCCTTTTCTTTGCTCTGGATTGCTTGAATGCTGGGTGAGTAAAAAATGAATTCACTTTCCATTTTTATCAGTGAGTAAATCTTAATCCTTCACTATCATAAATGCTTCGCAATGTACCCTATCGGATGTTGGTTTCATAGTCTTATGCTAGGTAAACCTTCATCAATGATTAAGACAACTCTCCAAATCTCTTTCAGATCTCCTCTAGGGAATATGGAAGATTTTCAATAGATTTGCCAACCCCTAAGGCGTATGCCTCAGTTACCAATGGAATTTCCTGCCGGTGTAGGAATGCTCTGTTCTACTAGTGGAGTTAGTAGTGTAGATCCATCTCCACTTGGTTCTTCAAACTTTCTAACCCATCTCTTGGTGTGATCTTGTTGTATTTCATCTACCTTCTGCTTTCCTTTCTCATTTGCTTTATCATTGCTAACCGGTTGAGTCTTGCTTATGCAGTACTTAGCAATATGACCTATTTTGTTGCATGCATAGCATGTAACATTGTTTTTTTGAATTGCTTTAGCATATTGGTGTCATTCCTTGACCTACATTGATTAGCCAAATGACCAAACTTTCCACATGCATGACATTTGACATTCATTCTGTAATCTTCTGATTTATGATCATATTTCTTGCAATTTGTACATTGACCGAGAACAAAATTGTAGTTTTGATTTGCTCTATTTCTACATTGTTTAGCCATATGCCCAAATTTATTACAAACAGAGCATCTATAATTGAATTTATAAGAATTATATTTCCTTACCAGTTTCCTCTGGTCTGATGAGTTCTGCATACCGGTTGTCTGATCTTCATTTGCAATACCGGAGCTTTCACCTTGTACAAATCCAAATCCTCTAGAATCATCATTCTACCTTTGTCTTTTAAGTAAGTCATCCAACTGTGCAGTAGTAATCCTAAATTTTTATTTATACTCACTTGCAGTAGTCAGATCATCTCTCAGAGTAGTTATTTGTCTTTCAAGATCTTGTTCATTATTTTGGGGGTGTACCAAATCAGTTCTCAATAGATTATTCTCATGAGTCAATGTGCCACATTTATCAAATTTGTTCTTCAGAGATATAAAAAGATTTTCTTCCTTCTTCTTTCTATCCTCAATATCTTTTGATAACCTCATAGTCAGGTCTTGCATTTCATTCTTCATGAGCATGTTTGCTTGACTCAGTTTCTGACATTATTCCTTAAGTGCATTTTTCTGTTCATCACCCTGGTTTTGTAAAAGTTCCTTTCTCTTTGCTTGAGAAGATGATAACCTTTCTTGCAGGACAAGAATGAATTCATTAGCATAATTCAATTCATCTTGCAATTTTAAATTCTTCATCCTTTCAATATCATAATCCTCAAGAGCCATCTCAAGTTTCTTCTCCATAGCCATATTTAATGATTCTGATTTCAGGATCTTGCTCAAGCTGTTAAACTTCTTCTGAGGAACCAGGCTCTGATACCAATTGTTGGGATCCAAGAACACTGAGAGGGGGGGGAGGGGGTGAATTAGTGTTTTGCCGATAAGATATGATTTTACCCTTTTATAACATACACATATAAACCGGTAAATGAAGAAACATATAACTTAAAGCAAATAAACCATCCACATAAATGAACACCATTAAACACAAAATTTATATGTGGAAAACCTCAACGAGAAAAAACCACGGTGGGATTTTTGAGCCACAATATTAGTTCATTGGCCATATGAAAGATATTACATAAAATGGGGGCCTGCACATGCAGGAAGGCACTCTACCTAGAGTACACTACTCATCACAAAAGAGTCTCATTGACTACAAGCTTCTGCTGAAATAAAACAGTAATAGTGAAGTCACAAAAGGCATCTGCTATGCCAAAAAGAGTTCTGGTTATAGTTCTCCTCTGTACCGGTTCATAAACCCTGAACACTTCTATCGGTATCTCCTCTCCTCCAAGAATGATTTCCAAACTATCTATAGATCATTGCATGATATAACAGTCGCATACAAATGATCTACATACATATACTTTGCATTACACAGTCTCCTATATCCTTATTACAATCTATCTCATCTATATTTATAATGACCTTAACAAAATGACCTATATACCCTTCATAAACAATATGCCTTATGTCGGCTTACAATGCATTACAAAAGATATACAATGTCAGTCTTATACAATAATTACAAAATGATTTTTACAAATAAAACTTCCTTCAGGTCTGAGACTGATGTCGGCTTCATTAAAGTGTTGGATGTCGGTGCTGGTGTAGCCCTGGATTATCCAATGCCGGTGTCTGCCGGTGAATGCCTCCTAATGCCAGTGTATGCCGGTGTATTCTTCCTTATGAATCTTGTTTCCAAGTTACCATGTTACCATGTTTCCATCAATGACAACATATGAATCTAATAAGTGTCAATTGCCAACAAAGATTGCATGTGAGCCCACACATGGATCAAGAGAGGATGATATGACAAGTGTGGAATCCAAGAGATATGCCATAAAGGCATTTCTTGTCTCCACACTCTTCAAGGTTTATTGGGAAGGCTTCCCAATGCACCTAGGAAAGACAAAAGGATTAAAATATTCCTTGGATGATGGGAAGGTGGATTTAAAAATTATCCAAAAAGGGAGCATTGGGATTTGAGGAATAAAAAGGAATTAAAAATTCGTTGGGTGAAGGGATACATAGAGGAATGTGAGATTTTTGAAAATCTCACACTCACCTAGGAAAAGAGCATTTAAGGAAGTGGTAGGATGAGAGGACAAGGAGATGTAGCCTAGAAAGGCTTGGGGTTAACTTTGTGGCTAGATCACCATGATTAGCCACTATCAACCCATTAGAAGAGTGATTAGAAGAAATTAGAAGAGGGATTAGGTGGGATTTGTAGGAGGATTTGACTAGGAGAGAGAATGAGTGGAGGTAATTAAAAATTGAGGAATAATGCTAAGTAGGATTAAGAGAGTTTCTATAAGAATTAATTAGACTAATGATGGATTAGAAAAAGGTGATTTGTAGAAATCATGAGGATTAATTAATTAAAAAGGGGGGAATTAGGAAGAATTAATTTTGATTGCCTTAGACGAAGAAAAGAAAATTGATTTATTAAATAAATCAATCATTGGACTATAGTGAAAACATTAATTAGATTAAATTTAATTAATATGAAGAAGAATAAGGATTAACATAATTAAATAAATTAATTATGTGGGAGAGTTAAATTAATTAAAATAATTAGTTTAAGTGTCTACAGAGAGAAGCATTTCTTCATGCTTCAACGTTGTTCGTTTGAGATTTTTCAAGTTTCCTTGACTTATAATTGTAATTGCACCCCTTACTAGGTTGAATTTTGTGTCATAGTTATTTTCTATATTTTGTTCGGATTGTAAATGTATCTAAAACCGTTTTTTGAGTTTTGTCCACATAAGTGCTAAACTGAATATCAAATGCGCTATAACGGTGAAAGTGCTAATCTATTTATCAAATGCGGTAGAGTAATTGATATATGTACTAACCCATTTGTCATATGCATTGTTGTTATTAGTGAAAGCATTCTTTTGACCTTTGAATGCGCTACAAAAAATGGCAAAGGCACTATTGTGTTTGTCAGAAGTGCTACTTTGTAGGATAGAGGAACTAAACTACTTGTCGAATGTGTTGTACTATTTGTGAAAAATGCTAAACTTCTTTGCCAGTGGTATTTTGATTATTTTGATGTTCTCATATTAATGTTTTGGGTTTTTTTTTGTACTAGAGGCATTTGTTGACATTCTTGTGTTTCTTAGAGTTGATTGTTGTCTAGATTTGCCTATTATGTTATTGTTTTGGCTCTGACAAGATGGTTCATACCTTGGTGTTGAGGAATATATGTTTGGGTTTAGGTCCAACAAGATAGATATTCCTTGCTGTAGAGGTTGATAATGTCATGGCTCTAGTGAGAGGATTTGTGCCTCGTTGTTGAGGATTTGATTTGTTCATGCTTGAGAAAGAAGAAATTATACCTTGCTCTTATATATTGATTTGATTTGGTTTGTTGTTGAGGCTCTTGATTCATCTTGTTGGCATTGTGGCATTGGCCTTGTTCTTGTTGCATATGAGAATGTGGATATTATATGATGTTATGGTTGAGCCTCCCTGTTGATGTTATTGTTATGTTACCCTAAGGTCTTAGAACATGGTTAGGGAGAGTGGGCTTCCATGTGAGGGTCGGGGTCATGGGAGAATAGGATACCAAGAGGTTCCTTGTAAGGATGCTTGGTATATAGACCACCAAGATTCACATAAGAGGTTTTCTTTATTTTAGACAAGTGATATCCATAATAATTAATTAGTTGGGTTGGGTAATTAGGACTCACCTAAACAAGATAATAAAATGGATTTGGTGCCCCACCTCATAGCCCTTGAGTGAAGACTCGAGATGAGCTTGGTAAGACCATGGAGACAATAAAACAAAATCCCTTGATTCTTTATGCAGAGCCCCATGACCACAACCAAATCTTACTTTGAGATTTAATTCAACTAACAAGATTTGCTCACAACTTGACATCTTTCTAAGCCTTAACTAGGCTCATCCACACACCCAACTTAGGTTCACACATCCATAGGATGTCACCAACCTTATCAATGGTATTCACATGAATAAAAAACCTTTTAATGAGGTTATACATGCTCAAGAACCCTTACCCAATCATCTAACCCTTTGCTGTCCTAACTTGACCTATTTCCTACTAGCCCTCCTGAACCATTTTTCTTCACTTTTCTCAATTTTTCTCCAAAGTACTTCCCAAAAAATTGGTTATTCAAACACCTATTAAAGAGTTACACAACATACTTCAAAATCAGATATGGTTGTTTTGGACCAACTGTATGGACCAATTCTATACCCCCCTAAAACTGGGCCAAATTAGGCCACTTTTACAAAGCAACCCCTATCAAATCAACTCCAAATGACCCCAAACCCCAAAAAAGTCTTATAAAATGTATCAAAACTTCATATTTTCTAGGTTTCAAGAGGTGCCATGCTAATTTGACCATTCATTTAGCAAATCCTTGTTTTTAGGGACCCACACCCAGGGCTTTCTCAAACATACTTGTCCAATCACCTTGTAGCAAAACCAAAAGGTAAAAACATCTAAATGACCTGAATAACCATAATCCACCATAAAAAGTTACTCTTGTTAAGACAAGTTCACCAAACCCTCATATGACACTTGTTGCTCAATGCATCAACTTGCTACTCAACACCACCTTGCACTCTCTTCACCATTCCTTTTCATTCCCTGCATTCTTAGGCATAAAAAAACATATAATACATCATTGATGACCCATCCTACAAGGTACAATAGCTACATAAAGTAGGATGAGTCACTTATGCATTCTTGACTCTCAAAACAACAATAAAATTGTCACCTACAATGGTCTTGGGGACAACAGATAATAAATGATTGAAACTCAGTACAAAACCTTCAATAATAGCATAAAATAAGTATATAAACACCCTTCTACATATTCCAATTCATAAACAATCAAAACTGAATCAAAGAGATCGAGTTTTTAGCCTTACAAAGCAGATTTTCAGTCCAATGTGCAGGGAAAACTGTGAGTTTTCATTAATATTCAAAAACCATTACATCCATAAGCCATATCTCTCCATCTTGTTGTGTGAAACCTTTTTTTAAACTTCTATTCTTATCTAAAAACTGAATACCAACTCCCTAACTATCCCTTGCAACTAACTTTGGTTGTTTTACACATGATTACTCACTTGGTTTACATAACAACTTTTGATCTCCCTTGTGCTATGAAACTAATCAACATTTCTATTACATGAATATGGTATTTTAAGACCTTATGCACAAAAAAAACAAAAAAAACTCCTACTTTACCCTTGAACCCCATTACATGCTCAATTTGCCAAATTTTGCCCATTTTGACAACTTTTACAACTCATTACAAAATAACTCATTTTATGAGTTTCATGACTTCCAATGGTCTTATTAACCGTGATTACATATTTAAATGGTCAAGATTGACCTTACAACATAAAAATCTTTATAATCTTCAGTGTCCTTCAATGTGGCCTTATGATGGCCATGTTTTCCTTGGGTACTCCTACACCAATTCTCTCATAGGTTGAGATAGTTCCACATGTCTATCAGGGGAAAGGGTGGAGATCCCAATGTTATATATATGTATTTACCCTTTTTTGTGAGGATAGCATGTGATGAAACTATTCCCTACATGTGTCATTGTTCGTAGTGCCATGGTTGTTGATATGCCTCTGGGGGTTTATGCTTTTGATCTAGCCATGCGATGTAATTTGGCTTATTGTTTATGTGGATTGATTTTTAGTTGTGGTTTTGGTGTTGTTGTATCCCTTTGGTTTTTAGGTGTTGGCCTAGGTCTAGAGTGTGTGTGAAACCTTGTGTCATCTCCTAGCATGGGGGTGTTGGGAAAATGATGTCTCAAACTTGCATTTACATGAGGTTACTATTTATAGTAAGTTTTCATTTGAGCATGAAATGGTGCAAAATTATCCCCAAAGCTTCTGGTTGGCTAGATAAGTATTCTAGTAAAGTTATGCTGCAAGATCACAGCTAGTTTTGAAGATATTAAATTTTCCATTTTGGAGGGGTCCAATGAAAGGTTTACATTTGATTTTGAGGAATTTAGAGGCCTTGAAATGTATTTAAAAGTGGTCACAAGTGGTATAGCATCTTACAAGGCATTAGAGAACTTTGGGAGCTTTCCGAAACTTCAAACGATTTGTCAATAGGAAACACGGTTCTCAAGTTATGGCCTCCAAAAGTTTGTACTCCTGAAATAGGAAATATAAAATACATCAGACACATAAATGAGCTATAAAAAGGGAGGGACATGTCATAGGGAATCTAGCAAGGAGATAAGGTCAGCTACACCTTATTGGGTGGTTTTAGCCCATGGTTTTTTAATACCGTTTGATGGTGTCTTGTATTGTATCTCCCATATATGAGGTGCGTGAGATAGACGTTGTGTGTAAGAGTCTTATGGCTATTGAGTTACCTTTGAATATTTGATTAGTGGTACTCTTGTGAAGATCATTCTCTACAAGAATATTATAATATGTTTTGATTGGTGAATAATATTTTGGGCGGCTTTTGGAATGTGGGGTTTTTCTCTCGAAAGAGTTTTCCCCATGTAAATCACTATGTTAAGGTTTGAATGTTATTATATCTATTTCTATTTTCTGTAACTGTTGTGATGATCTATAAAAGTTTGTGAATTACCCTCCTCTCAAGGTTAGTGTAGGAAGTTGTTCCACTACTTAACTTCCTTACAAGGGGTGGTTCCTTTGGTTCCATATGGCTGGGTGGTTTGATGCCTTCTTCCATTGGGATGTTCTTTGTTGGATGCTCTTGTGCATGTATGTGGATTCTTATCTCTTCACCTTATAGATGGATCCTTGTAGCAGATTGATGTGTATGATGCTCATTCCCAAGATAAAACCATTATCTCTATGCACCAAAAACCACTTGAAACTCATCACGTGCAACATGCATATGTGGCATCATCATCTCCGATCACGATTTGTTCATAGATAAACACAACCGATTCACCAAGTTCCATCAGTTAGGGTTTGGTATAGCAATAGGTAGGATTACTGATTGATCTCGTTGCTTCAATAGTAATACCTGTATCCTTCACTTACTCAATTATCGGTTGCAAGACATCTCCATTACCAGTTATAATTGACATCAATGACAACACTTAAACTTCATTAATGCAATCTTCATGCAAATACAAACAATCTCCCCCTTTGGCGTTGATGGCAATACAAATATCAATACCCTTTGATTGTGATGATTGAGAGTAATGCACATACACAGGTATAGGAATCTTGGTTTACATTTTACCATGTACTCTCCTTCAACTGAGTCTCCATGTCTTCAGCTGGTAACTGGCTACAGTTCTTCTCCCCCATAATCATATAGTTCTTCTTCCCCCGTGACAACAATGCCAAAGTGAAAGTAAAACATGTAGTGTCATACTTCACTATTCTACAACAAGCTTCTCCCCCTATAGAGTAGCTCCACTCTACACCAATCCTGCTTCAAGATATTCAATAGGCTCTGGGACTGATGTCTTCCATATCTGTTCAATTGACCTCATTTAGGGGCACAACCCCTAGGTTACCTCTAAGATACTCAAAAGTAGTCTTAGGCAGAGCTTTAGTAAAGATATCCACTAGCTATTCCTTAGTAGATACAAGCTCCAGTAACACATCTTTACTCTGCACTTTCTCTCTCAAGAAATGATATTTCAGCTCAATATGCTTGGTCCTAGCATTCAACACCAAGTTCTTTGAAATATTTATTGCACTGGTGTTATCACATTAAATCCTTACCGGTTTTGTGATCTTTAACTTGAATCCTTCCAGAATGTGTTTCATCCAGATTGCCTGGGTACAATTCATATACGCTGCAACATATTCAACTTCAATAGTGGACTGAGATATACAACTCTTCTTCTTGTTGCTCCAAGATACAAGCCTTCCTCCAAGAAAGAATGCACCTCCAGTTGTACTCTTCCTATCATCAATATTTCCTACCTCGTCTGCATCTGTATAGAATTTCAAATCAAAGTTACCTACGAATACCGATCGATGGGGAGCTGATTCCTTATGATCGAGAGGGAGATAAGGAGGCTCTAAGATGAGTGTTTCAGGATCTAGGCCTAGAGATGAGAGCTGGACACGTGGCATGGGACAGGATGACAACGACAAGACTGGCACTACCAGTAGTGCTAGGAGGAGTGATCAGTGGGTTCCTGTGTCCAGACAAGGCGACACGAGGGTTGGCTGTGGGCTGGGGGAGCACCTTGGAGACACTGGTTACAAAGCACACCAGATACACCTGGGGACCGTGTGTGCTGGCACACTTGTACTATGAGTTGCATCAGTTTGTGTATCATGGATTCGTAGGATTGGGCTGTGGAGTTACATTGTTGTAGGTATGGGCCTATGAGCATCTACTGGTTACCCGACTAATACACTTCAGGGGCAGGGGTCATGGACGCATCTTTGTTCATTTATACGATATGATTACATCATAGCCATGGATTGGCAGGTTGGAGCATTATCGTCGAGTCCTAGATGAGATTGACACTATGATATGGAGGCCATACCGTGAGTGCAAGTAGTGGGAGGAGGACGTAGTGGATCTACCTTATACCTTCCGGAGTAGATATCTGATTGGGCAGATGCCCTATGTATTGGAGAGACAGCTGGTTGACAGGGTATGCAGGCAGTTTGGCCATATTCAGCGGATGCCACGGGGTTCCGGGATGTATGCTCAGACAGTCAGGGATCAGGCACACTTTGGGCCATTGTTGTCATATGATCAGGTCGTGATGCAGCTAGTGGAGATGGTTCCCTTGCCGTGGGATATGTGGTTGGATATTGAGGATGTAGGTATGGATGTAGAGTACACTGCATATTGGGCTGAGCATCTATTCCCATGATTGACAGACCTAGGGGAGGCGATAGATAGAGATGGTGGGGGGGATGGAGATGATGATGGAGATGGTGGAGGTAGAGGCTGATGGAGGATGCGGGGTGCAGTTGGAGAGATGGTGGGGAGGAGAGACAGGCTCGGGTGGTGAGGGGTCGCGGTGGATTGCCATTATAGGTGCCAGCAGCACAGGGTCCTAGACAGGTGCAGGGATAGGGGTAGAGGTAGGTATAGGCAGAGGCACAGGTACAGGCATAGGGGGAGCCATAGGTAGAGGCACAGGGGGTCGAGGAGGAGGAGGATGAGCTACTTGAGCTAAGGGAGATCTACCAAGGATAGGCAGATGAGATTCAAGACCTGGAGAGGGAGATAGTTAGGCTTAGGAGGCGACTGAGGGAGATAGAGCATGAGCGGGATCAACCTATCCAACGCTATACTAAAGCCGAGATAGCGCTGAGGGCTAGGAGGCAAGCGACAGAGGATACAGGGGCTGTATATGCCTATGTTCTATGGGCAGGGGAGGAGATAGGTTACTGGTGAGACCTATATTACGGGGCAGTGCCACCAGAGCAGCGGGCGAGGAGCTTCCGTAGACCATCACAGACAACGATAGCTACGGGAGGGAGCTAGAGGAGACAGGCCTCCAGCAGTGGGGTTATGGGTCCTCCACCACCAGATAGAGGGGACAGGAGAGATGATCCTAGGATGGGTCCTTGTAGGGCTCAGACTCCATTGAGGCCAGGCGGCTCCGAGGGAGGGAGTTCATCATAGCCTTAGAGGGCTCCCTATGTATCAATGTTTTGTACGATTTTGTATTATGATGTAGACACCTCTGGGTGATTGTAGCCATATGATTTTGACATCATTGTATCAGGACACTTTATATATATATATGAGATGATTCATCTTTGCGGAAGCTATATGCATGTGTACCTATGTGATGTATGTTTCTATGTGATGGTTATGATATGGATGCAAATATGTATATGATGAAATGCAATATTTTTTTGTTCTTTTATGTTTTATATGTTATGCATATGTGAATGTGAATGTATGAAATGCAGAGGGATATGATGATGCAAATAACTATTTACATGATGAGAATATAAAATGTGCTAATATGTGTTGTGTGTAGGATGTGATGTGATTGTGATATCTATATGTATGTATGAAATGCTAACATGTGATAATGCAGGTGTAACTACATGAAATGCAAATGTTTTTGGCGTGTCATTATACTTAGTCATGTGATAGCAGGCTACGTGGACTCAAGAAGGATGATGGAAGTCAATCAAGAAAGGGGGATGGAAGATAGAAGATATGAAAGTGAAAGAGCTTCTTGTGCATTATTATCATTGAGCTTTATTATGGCAAGTAGGTTATGACAATCGAGGTATATGTTTGACCCAGAAAGTCATTGTACTTGTTTGCATGGAGATAAGACAGTCACAAACAAGGAATGCCCCAGTTCACACTAGACTCACAGTGTCCTCATATCCTTGGACAATTCATAGCATTACTAAGAGACAATCCACAGACAGCAAAAGAAAAATAGGTAACGATACCCCATCCTCGCCTTTCTAGTCAAAGACATCCCAGAGATAGAATCTCTAGTTAGAGACATCCTGGAAAAGCTAAAAGACATGTCACCAAAAGATAAAATCAAAATAATACCAAGACTCAACACCAACATCCACTATAGTCCTCAAATTTAGTGTCTCTTGTCACTTGTATAAGTCTTATTTGATTGTGGTCACAATGTTTACTTTCACAAAAGGATAGATAGCACTGAACCATAATATTATATGAGTCTGTCAAAAGATTTGATTTGTTGAAGCCCATTGTTGCTCTTGTCTCATCTGAAACTGATACTTTATTGCGGATCTATGATGCAAATGTTGCTTTATTGCGGATTGTGCGCGGATAGATTGAAGAAAAAGTGGAAGAAACTGTACTCCTCGAAACATGTGATGCTCTCAGTTCCACACCCATCACTAGACATAGGATTAGCCTTAGCCACATATAGGAGCTGATTTATTATGGATGGAGAAAGATGTGAAAAGGCAGTTATTATGAATGGCTAACCAATCTTAGGTAGATCAATAACAAGCCATGATGGGATTGGGTAAGTTTATTGTGGATGGATAGGTCGTGAGTGTGTGCAAAGTGAAAGGATGAAATGGAATCCTGAAGGAGGGAGGAGCCATGTCTCTACGCATGGCGTTGGTGACCCAATTTTTACCATGGTACTTGCCCAGGGCACCACCAAAGTGGTTTTCACCATTGGGCGAATTTATTTCTCTTCACTTTTTTGATTTTTTTTTTTTGTCACAAGGCACCTATTTGCTAGGTTTTCACCAAGTAACGATTTTTTGTTTTATGATTTTTTTTCTATTTTGAATTAGGATACTCCAAAGAGCTATGTGTAAAACCTACGAAGGTGCATGCTGTTGATAGGATCCTCTAAAGGTTCACCCTCTGTGGTTGAGAGCTGATATGCACCAGATCCATATGCTGCTGTAATGATGTAAGGACCAAGCCAGTTTGGTTCAAACTTGCCCTTCTTCTCTTTGTCTTGCTGATTTTTGGGGTTTTCTCTGAGAACCAAATCACCTACCTCAAATGTGCAAGGCTTGACTTTGTGATTGTAGCTGCGACTCATTCGTTGTTGATAAGCCTTGAGATGATTAAAAGTAGTTTGTCTTCATTCATCCAATAGTTCAAGTTCTTGTAAGTGAGAGACCCTATAGTCTTCATCATTGATAATGTTTTACAAAGAGACTTGTAAAGAGGGTAGCTCGACCTCAATAGGCAAGATAGCTTCAGCGCTGTAGACAAGTGAATAGGGTGTAGCTCCTGTAGGTGTGCGGGCGCTTGTGTGGTAGGCCCAAAGTACGGGATTAATTTGGATATGCCAATTATGGCCAACATCGTCGACTGTCTTTTTTAAGATTTTAAGGATTGTTTTATTAGACGCCTCAGCTTGACCATTACCTTGGGGGTAATATGGTGTGGAGAAATGATGGGAAATATGGAAGCGGTCACAGAGTTCACGAATATCCTGATTTTTGAAGGGATGCCCATTATCGGTGATAATGGAAACAGGAATACCGTATCGACAAATGATATAGTTGAGAATGAATGTAGCAAATTGTTTTCCAGTGAATTGCATGAGAGGCATGGCTTCGATCCATTTTGTGAAATACTCTGTGGCGGTGATAATGAATTTATGACTGTTGGAGGATGGAGGGTGAATCTTGCCTATGAGATCGTGTCCCCACTGACAAAAGGGCCAAGGAGTCACAATTGGTTGAAGTTCTTGTGCTGGTGCATGGATGAGGTCTCCATGAAGTTGACATTGCTTACATTTCCTGACAAACTGATATGAATCTTTTTCCATATTGGGTGAGTAATATCTAGTCCTGATAAGTTTCTTGGCCAAGGTAGGACCACTAGAATGTGGACCACATATCCCTTCATGTACTTCCCGTAACACAATCTGAGCTTTGTCGCTTTCTAAAAATCTAAGAAGAGTGCCATCTAGACCTCGATGGTATAAGATATCAGCTAAAATGACGTATCGAGAAGATTGGCGAATGAAAGTGTGGCGTTGGTTATTGGATAGGTCAGGAGGAAAGGTATTATCACAAAGGTATGTGAAAATGGAGCCATATAACTGGGACTCAGGACCAACGACACATATTATCTCAGTAGGAGTGATTTCATATGAAGGAACCAAAAGGTTATCCACCAAGAACTCATAGCGGGTCTCATTCGGAGGTAGATCGATCAGTGAAGCAATTGTAGCCATGGCATTTGCGGCTCGATTTTGCTCTCTTGGTATCTGCTCAAAGTTTATCTTCATGAAATGTTGTTTCAAGTCATCCACCATTCTTTTGTAAGGCATTAATTTCTCATCCTTTGTTTGGTAGTCATTAGTTGCTTGACGAATTACAAGTTGAGAGTCCCCAAAAACATGAAGTTCCTGGATCTTCCACTGAACTCCTATTTGTAATCCAGTTGTTAATGCCTCATATTCTGCTATGTTATTAGTGCAGGGAAATGATAATCGATATGATTTTGGTATAGAATCCCCTTGAGGAGTTATGAAGAGGATGCCAGCTCCTACCCCATGCTATGTGTATGAGCCGTCAAAGTATAGTTGCGAAGGCTTTGCATGTGACACTGTTAAGATGGCTTCGTCTGGAAATTCTGAAATTAGAGGAACATCATCTATCATGGGGGCATCTGCTAACTGATCTGTGATGGCTTGTCCTTTTATTGCTTTTCTGTCCACATACTCAATGTCGAATTCACTCAGGAGCATCACCCATTTGGCTAGTCACCCAGTAAGTGTTGCTTTATTGAGAAGGTATCTCAATGGATCGATCCTTGCAACCAACTTAGTTTTATGAGTTAGCATGTAATGTCATAATTTCTGTGAAGCAAAGACCACAGCGAGACATGCACGCTCAATTGGTGTGTAGTTTAGCTCATATCCCACCAATGTGCGACTGATATAGTATACTGCCTTTTCTTTGCCCTCGGCAACTTGTTGTGCTAAGAGTGCCCCCAGTGCTGTTGAAGTAGCTGATATGTATAGTAATAAAGGCTGATCCAAAACTGGTGGCATCAAAACTGGTGGATTTAGAAGATAATCTTTGATTATCTGGAAAGCCTATTGATAGTTATCATCCCATTTGAATTTAATGTTTTTATGTAGCAAGTGCTGAAAAGGATTACATTTATCTGCAAGTTGTGCTATGAATCTTCATATGGATTGAAGTCTCCCTTGCAAAGATCAAAGCTGACTGATGTTTCATGGTGGTTGCATCTCTAGGATGGCCTTGACTTTTGCTAGATCGGCTTCAATTCCTCTTTTTGATACAATGAATCCTAGGAGCTTCCCGGAGGTTACTCCAAAGACACATTTCTTGGGATTTAATCTTACTTTATATTTTTCCAACTGATCAAAGACGACTGAAAGTATGTCCAAATGTGTATCTCTGTCTATTGATTTGCCCAAGAGGTTCTCAACATAATCTTCCATAGTAGCATGCATGAGATCATGAAAGATAGTAGTCATGGCTCTTTGATATGTAGCGCTTGCATTTTTTAGCCCAAAGGGCATGACATTCCAGCAGAAGATTCCCCAAGGACAAGTAAATGCCATTTTGTGCTGATCCTCAGATGCAATTTTTATTTGATTGTAACCAGAGAATCCATCCATCAAAGATAACATCGCATGACCTACTGTGAGATCGGCGATCAAGTCAATATTTGGTAATGGAAAATCATCCTTAGGACAAGCTTTGTTGATGTCTCTGAAATCTGTACATATTCTAATGCTACGATCTAGTTTACTGACAAGCACTAAGTTGGAGATCCATTCAGGATAATCAATTGGGCGTATGAATCCGACATCCAATAATTTCTCAAGTTCTGCTTTGACTAATAATGCCACTTGTGGATGCATCTTTCTTAATTTTTGTTTCACTGGTTTTGCCCCTGGTTTAACTGTCAAATGATGCATTACCAAATCCAGATCCAATCCAGGCATATCAATGTATGACCATGCAAAGTTGATTTGTCATTCTGTGAAGAAACTTATGAATTTTGACCTTTCTGACTCTGTCAAAGATTGAGCCAGGAATATGTTGTGTGGAACTTCTTCGGTGCCAAAATTTGTTTTGATAGTCTCTTCTACCAACATGGATGACTTTTCTTCATATAATGCCAGGAGAATGTCGAGCCTTCCATCTTTGAGTGCCTCAGAGAGGTTTTCGCCCTCAGATACATCCTTTCTTTTTACTTTTTTGGGGTCAGACAATGCCACAACGTGGTTTTCACCATAAGACCCTTGATTTGTTTTTATTTTTATATTTTTGCGACTGGAAGGTCTGACACCCTCACCAAAATATGCCACACTGTTGAGTTCTATAGTGTATCCCGCTTTATGGCCCCTAGGGGGAAGATCCTCTCATATGCCAAGATAGTCAATAAGGGCTTCATCATTTTGGAATGTGTCAAACTGTGCAGGTCCTTCATGGTCCCAGTCAATAAGTTGGTGGTGAACAAGGGGAAGGCCTTTGATGTCTTCAAAGTTAGCGGGGTTAAGAGTGAAGATGCAGCTATATTTAGGTATGTTGAGGTAGTTATCGAGGTCATCATTGGCACTCTCCTCATCAGTCTCAATCGTGAACGAATCCAAATTATCATCACTAGTAGCACATTCCAAGATAGGTGTTCTCATTCTATGTGATTTCAACCGAGGACCTAGAGGCAAAGACTGTATGGGATCCTCTGGGGTTGTTTCTTGACCAACTTTGAATTTTCTATTAAATTCCTCTTCTTCTGTTGGTTCACTTGGTTCTCTGAATGTCTCGGTGAGCTCATAGTCACTAGAGGATTTGTTTGAACCCCATTCCCATTCATTGGAGTTTGTGGAATAGCGATTTTCTTGTTGAATTTTGGCAGCTTTGATTTGTAATGCTTCTTCTATCTTTTGAGTATGAACCTTGAAAGTCATGTAACCAAGTCCTTTGGAACGTTCCTTTTTGAGTGTCAATTCAGGTTGTAAAGGCTCAATGATGCCTTCTTTTCTTAATCCAAGAGGACTTTTGCCATCATACCCAAATTTTTGTAGGATCTTGAACCCTTTGCCATACTTTTCACATGGTATGCTGATATGATCTTGTGTATCATTTTCAGGGTCTTTGTAAAGGATTTTGTATAAGTTTTCTTCTTCCACTTCACCCCATTTTTGGAAGATTGTAGGATCCCATTTAAGTGTAATGATAGATACCCACTTCGTACGATGTGGTCGTCCATATTCTTTTGGTGAATTCATGACTTGTTGTAAGTACATGGTTTGATTCAAAGTGTATTTACCCATACCCTTGTCCTGGAATTTCCCTTTAAGCTCACCTTGTTTTGATGTCGAAGGTTTTAATGACTCAGGATCAATGTATGCAGAAGAAGGAATAGCTTCCCTATTACTTGGGATGATCGTTTTAGTTTTCGGTCTCAAGTTATTGCAGTATATGAATGGATTAGGATCTCCATTAACTATTATTTCAACTCCGTTGTGAGGAAACTTGATGCATTGGTGATATGTAGATGGGACCGCCCTCATTTCATGAATCCAAGGACATCCTAGCAATATGTTGTATGTGAGATCAAGATCTAGTACTTGACAAACCACATCCTTTGTACCTGGCCCAACTCAAAGAGGTAAGGTGACTGTGCCTTCGGATGAACGCTCTTCATCATCATATGCTTTGATGGTAATTTTGTTTATAGAATTCACAGCTTTGTCAGAATATCCCAAATGTTTAATAGTGCTCAATGTACAAATATTTAGACCTTCTCCTCCATCTATCAGGACTCGTTTGATTCTATGTTTGTGTATGAAGGCTTCAATGTGTAATGGTGCATTATGTGGCTAACTTATGGAGGCATCATCAGCTTCTGTGAATGTAAGAGAGCGTGGAATGGAAAGGTATCCCACCATGGCTTGAAACTGGTCCACGTTCAGATCAGTAGGAACGACAGTGTCTCTCAAGATTTTGTCAAGAATAGCTTTATGTGTGGGGGATATGCATAAGAGCTCAAGGATGGAGATGAGCGTGGGTGTCTTCCCTAACTATTCTACAAGGTCATACTCAGGCTTGGTTGGTGAGGAAGTGGTGTTTTTAGCTGGAGCACCTTGCAAAGTGAATTTACCTCGACGAGTTGTAACATTACATTTAGAGGTAGGTTCGGAAGAAGATCCAATGCCTTTTAGGACAATTTTGGGTCTTTGGATAGAATTCTCAAGTGTTTTGTCCTTGATGATAATGGTAGAGATATAATTGTCCATCAAGATGTGATTGATAGTTGAATCATAGTTATAGGATGCTCTTGTATAGTTGGTTTGGTCATCTGTGGCTGCAACTTTTCCCTTGTCATGTTTTGGGAATGGTTCCTTAAACATCTCATGTTCTTGATTGGATGAGTGTCCTTCAATCTCAATGTCACCTCTATCAATGAGATCTTGTATGATGTTCTTCAGTCGATGACAATTTCCTGTTTTATGACCCTTGCTCTTGTGAAATTCGCAATACTCATCATCATTCCACCAATCTGGTTTGACCTTTGGTTCATATGGAGGAAAATATGGAACTGTGATTACTTTGTTTGCCACTAGTTTCTTGAAAACTGACTCAAGTGGTTCTCCCAATGGGGTGTACTTCCTTCATGATCTAGAAGTTGTTTGAGTATTCACTTGATTGTTTGTAGAGCTTGATCCCAAAAAAATGATTTTGGGTCGCACTGTATTGGCATCAACAACACCATCACTGACTCTGTTCTTGTTTTTATTCCAAAATCTTGGCTTATCTTTTCCTTTAAAGTCATCTTTGTTTTCCTTGAATATCTTAATGACTCCTTGTTCAATTAGGACCTTTTCTGTCACTAGGCCTTTTTCAATGACGTCCTTGAAGGTGGACAAACAACCTTTCCTTAGATCATAGCCAATGTCTTTGTTAACATTTTGGGTGAACATCTCTACCATTTGTTTTTGTGGAATTTCACAAGAGCATCTGCTGGCTAGATTCCTCCATCTTTGTAAAAATGATGAAAAAGACTCTCCATCCTTTTGCTTGGTGTTGCACAAAGTAGTGACTGATATGTCTGTCTCTATGTTGTATGAGAAATGTTGGATAAATGCCTCTGCTAAGTCAGCCCATGACTTAATTCCAGGTGGAAGTTGGGAGAACCATTCCATAACTTGATCACCTATGCTTTGTGGGAATAATCTCATCAAATATGTCTCTTTTGCTGCTACTTCAATGCAAGCTGTGAAAAACTATCTTATGTGTGCCTTAGGATCCCCTTTTCCTCTATACTTATCAAACTTAGGTGTCACAAAGTGTGTAGGAAATGGAGGCATTGGAATGCTCTTGTCAAATGGATAAGGACATATGTCTCTCATTGTGTATGTTGGTTTTGGTGAATTTATGTCCTCCATTTTCTTTTGTAAGTCCCTGATTTGCTGTTCCAAATTGCTCTTAGGTGGAGACCAACTTCTTGGACCATACCCCATGCTTGAGGCACCAATTGGAGGAGGAGCATGTTGCATATATGGATGATATTGATCATACACATGTTCATATGGAGGAGGTCTATAATGATGCTGCGTATATGGACCACTTGGTATAGAGTCATGTTGAGGAACGACATGTCTGCTTTGTCCATGTATACCATACTCTATAGGAATGTCATGAGTTTGTTCTAGTGTGTTGCCCCCAAATTTGACACGGGGTTTCCTTGTGTCCAAATTTTGAGCATGCCTTTGAATATCCAATTGCTTTGGTGGTTCCTTAGATTTGGTATGTGATTGAGCATATTTTTCTGCATAAGACTTCCATAATGGTCTACGGAGATGAGTATCATATGCTTGACCATGTGTGTATGGGACCTCTGGTTTTTGAAAAAAAGATGATGGTGATTCAGGCACAAGATGTGGTCCTCTATTGCCTCCACTATTAGGCCTCCTTTGATCCATGTTGAGGTGAGTTTGTTGCAAAGGTCGATTTTCCATTATTTGAGACATGTCAAAATCATGAGGAATCTTGGCTCCACTTTGTGCCATCATTTGTAAAAAATATTGTTTATCTCTCCTCATTATTTCCTCAACCAATTTATTGAAACAGGGATCCATAATGGATTCTTCCACATCTGCTGAATGTACTGAAAAATTGTCCATATCATCATTGTGTGTATCATTGTTGTTTATAGTGTCCATGTTTTCAACATTTGGAATGTTTCTATAGGCATCAATGTCAGGTAATGTAGTATGATCAGAATTGAAAAAGACATCATTGTTATACTCATAGGCACTCATGTTTGCGGACTCTTGAGCCTCTTTAGTTTCTCTCCTAGATTTTTGGGAATGGGTTTCAACCATGAACTAGGTACTAACCAAGATGTGCGAGACTAGATGAAAAATGGAAAGAGTATGGAAGACCAAGAGTTGGATGGAATGTAAATGAATCTGAGGTGTATTGCAATTTCCAAAGTGTAAGACTAAATATGTATGTAGTAGAGTAGGTGTGGCTTCCAAAGAGAGGATAGTTTCTCTTGATGAGGTAAGTTGACCTTGACTCTAAGTAAGACCAAATGAGACCCAAAGGTGATAGACCTTGATGAGGGACCACTTAGCAAAATGTTGTTGTATGTAGTGTGTTGACAAAGTAAGATGAGGACAAACAAGTGACCTTTTGACTCAAGTTTAGAAAAATGTGAATGTGATGTAAGGTGTAAAGAAATGATGGACTTTGTGAGACCTAAAGACAGGTTGAATGCTTGATGAAAACATGAAGAGATAACCTAGGAAGCTCAATAAGTCCGAAACTGACTGTTCTTGTTTGCTGAATTATGAAAGTTCTCAATCCTGAACACAGACGTGCTTAAATGACACAGACGTGTTTCTGAGATGTTGTAAATGCAAAGTTGCTCAAAACACAGACATGTTTCTACCCTTCACAGACGCGGTTATGTGACACAGACGCGTTTCTACAAAATTTGTGCAATTTTTTTCCAATCTGTGAAGTTGCTTTGTTGTGACCAAATTTGAATGTTTGATTGTTTTTCGTGACAAGAGGACACAGTGTTGATGAGGACTCAATGTTTGCAAGTTTTAGACTCAAAAATGACTCAAAGAAAAGTGTGTTGTCTGATGTAAAATTGTTTTGCATACACTTGAAGATACAAAAGACACAATGTTTTGATGTTTGGTCTTGAATGTTTGAATGTTTAAAATAAGTCAAGCACAATTCTTATGGCTAGCCAAGATAATAGTTGTTGATCCCACATGGAGTTTCCCCTGAGGCTACGCTATTCAGAGTGGATACTTAGATGCTTGACCCCACTAGCTCCACCCTTGACACTCACTTCTCGGGGCAGCCAAGCATTAGTCCCCACGAAAACTCCTCATGGCGAACTTTGTATCTCTACTAAGAACCGTATGTGTGTGGGCTGCTACCAAAGGTCTGACCTCCCGCCTCAACAAGTAGAAGGATTTTGGCTTCTAAAAAAAAAAGGTGCTAGTAAGGGCATCCGCTCATGTGGCCATACATGTGGCACTTTCAGCTCTGTAAATACAGAAGGCTCCCAGTCGGTAGGGGTTACGCCCTACAAATGATCAAATAAATTTGATCAAACGGGTTTATGGGGAGACATAGTGTCGGTATGAACTAATCAGCACACGTTATTCATAGTTTTCACCATGAATACAATTATTTATAGTGGTTTGGAAGAAGATGGCTTTTCTTTTGCTACCACTTGGGTCATTCTCTCCTCACTAGTAGTCCTAATGACCACACGGGGAGATAGACCCTCTAAAGATGAAACAAAAAGAGCCTATTGCTCAAGAAACAAAAGACAATGATTCAATTTTAATGCACTAATTTAAGTGTTTGCTAGTCTATGAAAACAAGGCACACAATAAAGATCAAAAACCCTTGCCAAGGTCCTGCAACAAAGATTTGTTAGTAGTTTGGATTGTTTCAAATGATCACCCCTTCCTGCAAGCACACAAGTTAGGTAAATTTTAGATCCAAAAGACTTTGTGAAATAGGGGCCTTCGACAAAATGATTTTTCTTTCAAGACAAGCTGCACCAATTTCGTTAGCTAGATCTGAAAATGTTAGCTCAAAATAAACCCGATCTGAAAAATCGAATGACTAAAAACTAAATCAATGAAAACCCCAAAGTGAAATCAGTGCACACAGACGTGGTTACCATAAACACAAATGCAGCTTCTGGACACAGACACACTTCTATGAAACACAGACGTGGCTCCGGAACACAGACGCGGCTTTTGGACGCAGACGCGCCTGAAAACCCCACAGACGCGACTAGGGAACATAGACGCGATTTCCGGAATCTGCAAAAAAAAAAAAATACTGTCGAGGGTGTGGACGCGATCCTAGATGTCATAGACATGACAGAAAACCAAAAACGCGATTCAAAAGTATGCAGATGCGAAAATACCAAAATATTGTCGAAAATGTCAGATCTGCAACCTCAAAACACAAAATCTGCAACAAGGATGTTAAATGCAAAAGGGACAAGAGTCCCACCGGGCATGCCAAAATGTATATGATGAAAATGGATACAACAACAATGATGAAAGACTAAATGAATTCAACCACAAAACCCTAGCATAACAACAACAAAGATCCACCATAACATATGAAGATTACCTAAGACAATGCAAATCAAATGAAATCACAAAGATTATACCATCACATGTCCAATAGGGTTTGAATATCCATTCTTCCTATCTCCATTGATCTTGCTTGATATATTTGCTCTCATATTTTATGTGCGCAAGAGCTCAACAAAGAACGGAATGTGGTTGCAAGTAGGATCGCATATGAAAAGCGTAGTGTAGTCAAGTGCATAATTGAGTTAGCCAGGGTTTGATAATGAAGGAAGCATCTCCTTATATAGAAGATACCATAAGAAATGGAGGGATAAGATTGAGAGGTGTAAAAAGAGGTCAGCTATGATTAGAGGGTAGGTAAAAGAAATAAGAAAATAATGAAAGGGTAGGTAGTGTATGAATTAAGAGATGAATGACATGTGTCATGGGTGGAAAAGGCTAATGAATTAATTAAATAAATAAAGATTTATTTAATTAATAGAAGAAGTGGGATCAATTAAATAAATAAGACATTTATTTAATTTAGGAAAAGGACAATTTAAATAAATAAATGTATTTATTTAATTGAGAAATAAGGCTAGAAGAGGATAAATGAATTAATTAAATAAATAAAGATTTATTTAATTAATAGAAGAATTAGGCTTAAAATAATTAAATAAATAAAGATATTTATTTAATTAGACATGACAATTTTAGGTGTCTACACCTGCATATGGATACCATAATCCATAATCAATAGCACTTTTCAAATATCTGAATATCCTTTTAGTTGCAATCATGTGTGTCTCCTTCGAGTTCTTTTGAAATCTGGCAACTAATCCAACTGCATGAGCAATATCTGGTCTATTGTGAACAACATAATGCAGTTTCCCTATCATAGACCTGTACTCCTTTTCATCAATGTGTGAATGGAGTCTTTCATACCATGCTCTTGGTGCTTGCTTCAAACCGTATAGTGCCTTGTGTAGTTTACATGCCATATCCTTTTCATCGGTCAAAGCATAACCATCTGGCTGTTCAATGTATACTTCCTCTTCCAGTATTCCATTTAGAAATGTTGACTTCACATCCATTTGATATACTTTGAATCCCCTATACGCTGCAAATGCAAGTAGAGTCCTAACACGTTCCAATCTAGCAATTGGTGCAAATGTCTCACCATAGTCTTCTCCTTCTTCTTGTGCATAACCTTTGCATACCAATCTGGCTTTGTTTCTGACTACTACTCCATCTTCATTCAATTTATTTCTGAATACCCATATAGTACCTATTACATTTCTATTCGTCGATCTGGGTACTAGGGTCCATGTATTGTTCTTCTGAATCTGGTCAAGATCCTCTTCCATATCTTTGATCCAGTGATCATCTCCAAAGGCTTCCTTTTCTCTTCTAGGCTCAATAGTGGAGATCATACAAGAATTCTCTCAAATTCTTCTTCTAGTTAACACTCCAACATCTTTATCTCCAATAATCTGATCAAGATTATCATTGAGTCTTACATATCTTGGAATAACATGATCATTATCTTCAGGTTCTTCTTCTTCACTATCTTCATCTTCTACAGAATCTACCTGTTCCATTTGAACTAGTACTGTAGCATTCATTTCACCAACTTTTGGCTTCACTGGTTCTGGCTTCAAAATAAGAATGTAAGGTTCATCTTCCTTCTTCTCCTCACTAGTTTTTCCTGTATCTTCAAGACACTCATCCACTCAGACATCAACACTTTCAATGATATTTTGTGTTTGGTTGTTGTAACATTTGTAGGCTTTAGTCTTGGTGGAGTAACCAAGAAATATGCCTTCATCACTCTTAGCATCAAACTTACCAACATAGTCACCTCTCGTGATAAAACATTTACTGTGAAAAATCTTAAAATAACTGACATTAGGCTACCAACCATACCAGTATTCATAAGGAGTTTTATCCTTATCTCTTTTAACCAATATCCGGTTCATAGTGTAGACAGTTGTGCTGACATCTTCTCTCCATAAATTTTTTGCTACACCTCCTTATATTAGCATAGTTCTAGTAGCTTTAACAACTAACCGGTTGTTCCTCTCTGCAATACCATTCTGCCATGGTGTCCTAGGTGCAATAAGTTGCCTCTTAATTCCATTGTCTTCACAATATCTAGTGAATTCCTCTGAAGTAAATTCACCACCTTGATTAGTTCTTAAGAACTTTATCTCTTACCACTTTCCTTTCCATCTAAGGCCTTGAATGCCTTAAATTTGCTAAAGGAAATTGTTTTATCCTTCAAGAATGTGACCTATACCATTCTTGAGCATTCATTAGTGAAGATCATAAAATACCGATCACCTTGAATACTTATAGTCCTTATTGGTCCACAAAGGTCTGTATGAACCAAATCTAGCAAATGTTCCATTGAGAAAGATTTGCTCTTAAAAGTTGAGGATGTCATCTTTTCTAACTGGCATTCCTTACACAGAGCATTCACCAGTTTTACCAACTGAGGCAAACCTCTTACTGACTTGGACTTACTGACTTTAACAATGTTATCAAAATTTATATGACAAAATCTTCGATGCCAAAGCCAATTATCATCTAATTTAGCAATTAAACAATTGTTGCCTTTTGTCTAATTGCCGATTGCAATCAGTTCACCTTTTCTCCCATAGATTTTGCACATTCCATTCTTTAATTCCAATGGATAACCTTTGTCATTGAGTTGAGCGACACTCAAAATATTATACTTCAATCCTTCAACCCAATAGACATCATCTGCACTTCTCTTTCCATTGAGAGAAATGGTTCCCTTTCCTTTTACCATGCAGGGTGAGTCATTTCCAAATCTCACAACTCCTCCATCAAATTCCTTCAAAGTAAGAAATTTACTTCAGTCACCTGTCATGTTGTGTGACCAACCACTATCTATAATCCAATCATCAAAACTATCCATACGAGACATTAATACCTTCTAATCTATTGTCTCCTCTTTAATGGCAACAAAGAAAATGTCTTCATTTGCATCTCCCTTAGATTCCTCATCAGTGATTCCACCATCAACTACAATGAGGCAATCTCTTTTGCCTTTGCCTTTGAACTTCTTATACTTCTCATGTTTATGCTGATTGTCTCCATTAGGAAAGTTAGTTGCAATATGTCCAATCTGATTACATGCAAAACATCTCAAAGGTAATTTACCTCTGTGTATCCGCTTGCCCAACAATTCTTCAAGCTCAATCAGACTGACTTCATCATCAACTTCTCTACTAGATCTAGACTCATAACTGTGATGGGCTTCTCTGCTTTTCCTCATCGGTGGATTAGAAATTGAAGCTCTAAATGTAGAATTAGGTTTCTGAGCACTACCATCATAACCATTTAATTCAAATGCAGTTAGTTTACAATTGATGGAGTCAAGAGTTACCTTTGTTTTATCAATAGACTTTAATTCCTAAATGTTTGCAACTTGAATAACATAGACTGGTAGTAGGGTTCTCAACACCTTGCTAACCATTGTGGTATCCTCCACTTTACCACCAACACTTTTTATCTCACCGACTATCTCCTTGATCCTCTGACCATATTGTTGAATATTCTCACCTTTAGTCATCCACATGTCATCAAATTTACCTCTCAAACTCTCTTCTTTGGCAATCTTCACATGCTCATCACCGCTATAGATATCCTCAAGTTTCTTCCACACATCATAAGTAGTCTCCAAACCATGGATACTCTGAATCAGATAGGGAACTGATAATGGACTCCAATGCTTGATTATTCTCTTGTTTCTCCTGCTTTTGACCATTAGACATAATCCCACTAGGTAAGGTATATTTGGTAACAACATGTTCCCAATATTGACATCCTAAGCTTTTGATATAGATCTTCATCCTATCACTCCATATTCTATAGTTTTCCCTATTGAACTTCAGACCTTCTTTCTTCATCATGTTATTCTAGATCTTTACCTCAAGTTGTTAGGCTTAGACACTAGAGGACCTAAAAAGCTCTAATACCAATTGATGATATGATGAATTAATAAGGATCCAGAAAACTACTGAGAGGGGGGGGGGTGAATCAGTAGATAGAAAACTGACTAAACTCTCACCAAACTCAAAACCCAACTCACAAATCAATCATTGAACTAATTGGATCAAACACTGAGTAACAAACTACAATTGCACTGTAAAGTTTACTGGTTGACTAGCATAACAAAATAATAGTGTAACAGATCTGAAACTCTCAAACCATTTGACCAAAACATAAAAACACTTTACTAACATTAGTAAAAGCACTTTTCAGATCACATCCAGTCATCTTAACATATCTAAGTGGATTTATTAGTTAAGAAAATTAACCACATCAAAACATAACCGCAAAAACCATTCACCACTTGACACAATGATTTTTGACGTGGAAACCCAAATGGGAAAAACTACGGTGGAGATGAATACCCACAAGTATTCTAAACTCTTCTAAAGTTCTCTCTATAAGGAGCCAAGCCTTGTTAAAAGCTTTACAAAAATGTCTTACTAAGAACAGATCCAGTTAAGGACCACCCAGTTAAGGGATTGACTATAATACCCTGTTAAAGGCAATACCCTGTTAGGATTAACCTCGATAAAGGATTTAAAATCCAAGCTAATGGATCACTTGGTTAAAGGATTTATAAAACACTAAGCCTGTTAAAGCTTACTCGGTTAAGGAATTTAACTATTGTAATTATTAGAGAACAACAAGATTTTTCTGATTTGGTAAATAGCACTACTTTGCTTGATTAGATCCTTTTAATGCTCCTATCTACCTTTAAACATTCTACAGATACTCCTTCTGGTTCAGGAATCAATCACACTAACACTTAACCAAAATTGCCAACACTACTACAAAACAACTCATCAACCTTATAAGCAAAACAATAGGTCGATAACACATCACAAACCTAAGATCTCATAGAGATTCCAAACAAATCAATTCAAACATGAACGTTAGATCACATAGAAATCGTCAGCACATTGTACAAGACAACCTCGACCACTCCTTGATCACCGCTCATTGAATCTTGTAACTCATCACATAGTTTTGGTTAGGACCCAGAGGCAACTGAGAGGGGGGGTGAATCAGTTGTCTATTAATTTCAACCCAAATATAACTTAAGCAAACTTAATGCATAATACCGATAAACCAAACTTAATGCTGGTTGATAGTTTAACAGTTAATAACAATACCGGTAAAGTTTAATGCATGAAATAGAAAGATAAATAACATCCACAACACATAACACATATATTTGTACGTGGAAGCCCTGTAAGGGGAAAAACCACAGTGGGAAACCTTACCCACAATCAGATGATACTACTGCAGATAGTATGTGTGTACAAATGGGTTCTGCACATGCAGAAAGGCCAATTTGCCTAGAGCTCACTGCTCAATCACAAAATGGGAGTCACGTTGACTACAATTGAATGGTTAAATCCAATGATAATGTACTGCTTAAAATAGCATCTTCATATGCTGGATTCAGTACCGGTTAAGCTTTGATTGTCTTCCTCATACCTTCCTTGAATCTTCAAATGATGTCTGCATGTATACCTCTTCTTATATTCACATATACCTTATTACAACCTTGTAATACCTTCTACATTCCTTATCTTAATCTCACAAATTAGATCTTACATATATACCAAAACCTAAGACCAAATGTGTAGGTTGGCTTACTAAGAATATTACAATTAAATCAATTACAAATGAATCAATATGCAATGCATCATGTCGACTCAATGCATTTACAATAATAACCAATCAATAAATTATCTCCATAACATGTCGTGCTGATCTGGAATAGATAACGCTTTGTGGTCCATAACCTAGACCAATTTACCGGTAACAACAAATATGCAAACTTGATTAGACCAATAACCAAATCACCAAAACCAAGTGTCCAAACAATGTCTTCGATATAACCAAGTAATCTCTAGATGATAACAGATCATCCTCAGTGCTGGTGAACAATATAACCTACCGGTGAACTAGATACCAGTGACTGTACATTAGTCACTAAACATGCTGGTGAACATAACCAAAGATCTTTAGTGCTGATAAGTGTTCACAAGCATTGACAAGTGTTGACATCAATAAAAAAACCAATGCAACACATCCAAATACCAACAATCTCCCCCTTTGGCATTGATGACAACTCAAGATGGAAAAACCATCTAAGTGCCAAAGTAGAAATGCCAAAAACCAAAAACCAACAATCTCCCAAGGAGATCAATTACCAGAAATCAAAATACATAATTTTTCTCCCCCTAGGAATAATCTCTCCCAAAAGATAATGTGTTTTTCCATAGATATCTCTCCCCCTTTGACATCAAATGCCAAAGAAATACAAAACCAAATATAATCAGTTCATAGAACTTATTATAAATACCAATTGTTATAACCAAATTTATCCAATCTACTCCCCCTGAGAAGTATCTCTCCTTCATCAAAGCCGGAAAAAGGTTTCCCTATTAATTCTGTCAGTCTGATGCCATGCTTCAACTGTCTAAGTTTGTACCAGTGAGGGTATAACTCCAAGCTGCTCTCTTTGATATTCAAAAGTTTCCTTAGGCAAAGGCTTAGTAAAGATATCTGCAATCTTCTCTTTAGTATTCACATAAACCAATTTCACTTCTTTTGCTTCAACATTCTCTTTCAGAAAATTAAATTTGATAGAAACATGTTTAGTTTTAGAGTGAAATACCAGATTCTTTGATATATCAATTGCTGCCATATTATCATAGTAAATGATTATAGGTTCTTTGCATTTTACCTTTATGTCCTTCAACATTTGTTTAATCCATAATACCTGTGTACAATTAGTTGATGTTGCAACATATTCTGATTTTGCTGTTGATAATGATGTACAACTTTGTTTCTTGCTCAACCATGAAATCAATCTGCTACCAAAAAAGAATGCTCCGCCGGTGGTGCTCTTTCTGTCATCTACATCTCCTGCCCAATTTGCATCTGTGTATGCACATACATAAAAAATTTCATCTTTAGGATACCATAAACCAAGATTTGTTGTGCCTTGTAGATACCAGAAAATCCTTTTTATTGTTGATTCATGATTTTCCTTAGGATTACTCTGAAATCTTGAAACAATACATACTGCATTCATAATATCAGGTCTTGTTTGTGTCAAATACAGTAAACCTCCAATCATAGATTTATATCTTGTTGGATTAACAGGTGCTGATTCATCTTTCAATGATAGTTTATCAGTTGTAGTCATAGAAGTACTTACCGGTTTAGAGTTTTCCATACCAAATTTATTTAGAAGTTCTTTTAAGTACTTTGATTGATTTATGAATATACCTTTACCAGTCTGTAAAATCTACAATCCTAAAAAGAATTTTATCTCCCCAATCATAGACATTTCAAATTCTTCCTGCATCTTATTAGAAAAGTCTTTACACAATCCATCTTCTCCTCCAAAAATTATATCATCAACAAAAAATTCAATAACCAAGTTGTCATCATTAGTCACTTTGTAATATAAGTTGTTGTCAGCATTACCTTTAGTGTAACCAAGCTTCAAAAGATATTTGTCCAATCTAGTACCAAGCTCTAGGAGCTTGCTTCAATCGACATAAAGCTTTCCTTAACCTGCAAACCATATCTTTGTCATCTATCAAAGAAAATCTGCCAGGTTGTTCAACGTAAACTTCCTCTTCAAGATCACCATTCAGAAATGCACATTTAACATCCATTTGATATACTTTATAGTTCTTGCGTGCTGCAAAAGCTAGAAATAATCTGACTGCCTCAATTCTAGCTACCAGTGCAAAGGTTTCATTGTAATCAATTCCTTCTTTCTGTGAATATCCCTTACACACTAATCTTTCTTTGTTTTTGATTACCTTACCATCTTCATTAAGTTTATTTCTGAATACCCATTTATTTCCAATTACATTTTTGTTTTTAGGCCGGTGAACCAATGTCCATGTGTTAATCTTTTCAATTTGTTCCAATTCATCTTCCATAGCCTTAATCCAATGTTTATCTTCACATGCCTCATTAATAGTTGCTGGTTTAATTTGAGAAATTAAACATACCTCTTCATTTTCTAGTCTTCCTCTTGTCATAACTCCTTGATACTTATTCCCAATTATCTAACTTTCAGAGTGATTCAATCTTACATACTTGGGTGTATTCACTTAATTCTATTCTTCAGTCATTATGGAATTCTCAGATGATGCCGGTGTGACTAGATCAATATTCTGTACCGATGTATTAGGTGTAGGTTCAGTTGTGATTATCTCAACTACCGGTTCAGAGTCCATAGACCTTGAATTACCTCTAAACTGTTCATGAATCTTCATATTTGCACTCTCAATGATTTTCTGCAATCTCTTATTAAAACATCTATATGCCTTGCTCTTAGATGAATAGCCAAGAAATATTCCTTCATCAATTCTAGGATCAAATTTACTAATATAATCATATCTCCTAATATAACATTTGCTTCCAAATATTCTGAAATATTTAAGAGTAGGAGTATTACCAAACCATAGTTCATGAGGGGTCTTACCGGTTTCACCTTTGATGTGAACTCTGTTGAATGTGTAAATTGATGTATTCAGTGCTTCTCTCCAATACACATGAGGTAGGTTTGTTTCTGATATCATGCTTCTAGTTGCATCCAAAATAGTTCTATTCTTCCTTTCCACAACTCCATTCTGCTGGGGTGTCCAAGGTACTGATAGCTATCTTTTGATTCCATTCACTTCACAAAATGTATTAAATTTCTTAGATGTGAATTCACCTCCTTGATCTGATCTTAAACATTTAATTTTCTTACCGGTTTCTTTTTCTACCATTACCTTGAATAGTTTGAATTTCCCAAAAGCTTCTGATTTCTCCCTGAGAAAAGTAACCCACCACATTCTAGAATAATCATCAATGATTAGCATAAAATATATATCTCCTTGTAAACTTCTAGTTCTTGTTGGACCACATAAATCAATATGAATTAAATCAAGAACATTATTGGATTTTTTTGGAATACTCTTAAAAGCTACTCTAACTTGCTTTCCAAATTGACATTCCTTACATACCGGATTGTGAGGTTTCACAATCTTAGGCAAATCCCTTACTACCTTAGTAGTACTGATCTTCACAATGCAATCAAAATTTACATGACAGTCTCTTATGCCATAACCAACTTTCATCAATATGTGCAATCAAGCATGTTTTCTCATTGTTATTCAAATGAATGATATTGCCTCTAGTCTGATTACCGGTTGCAATTTCCAAACCAGTTATATTCATGATTTTGCATTTACCATTCTTGAATTGTAACTGAAATCCTTTTTCAACTAATTGACCAACGCTCAAAAGATTATGCTTCAAACCTTCAACATAATAAACATTGTCAGTATTGTGCTTACCATCAAAAGATATAGTGCCTTTTCCTCTGATCAAACAAGCTTTATCATCCCCAAATCTTACTAGACCTCCATTGTATTCCTAAAAAGTTAAGAGTTTACTTTTATCACCAGTCATATGATGTGAACATCTGGAATCAATTATCCATTCATCCTTTTCTTCAATTTTAGCTACCAGGGCCTGCTCTACTGGTTGTACAATAGGTGTCAGTTGATCTTTTATTATTGCAACAAAAGCTCATCCATTGTCTACCAGTTCCTCATCAGAATCATCAGTAACTCCTTTATTAGCATAGTAACATGATTTGTCTCTATTCTTCTTAAATATGTATCTCTGATATTTAGGGTTAGGCTTATATGTTCTTTTAGCTTCTTCTTTCAATCTTGCATGTCTATTAGGACACCTAGATGCCATATGACCAATTTTATTGCAGTTAAAACATTTAAATGGTGCTTTACCTTCATACTTACTTCCAACTAGACCTTTAGGCATTTTTCTTTCAAATAGTGCTTAAAGCTCTTCAAGTTCTTCATTCTCTCTTCTGATTTCTTCAAATTCTCTTGCATAAAGTGCTTTCCAATCAGATTTCTCAGATGATGATGATTCTTTGAAAGCTAAATTTGTCTTAATTGTAGCAACATGACCAAATTCCTCAAGTTTAAAAGTTGAAAGTTTTCCAACCAAAGTATCTCTAGATATTGATGTATTAGGTAGTGTTCTCAATTCATTAATAACACTTACTTTCTTTTTGTATGCCTGTGGCAATGCTCTTAAAACTTTAGAAACAATCTCACCTTTACTTAAGGATCCTCCACACCATTGTATACCCAAAACAATTTCATTAACTCTTTCCATAAAAGCAGAAATCCTTTCATCTTCTTCCATTTTTCGATTTTCATACTTGACCCGGAAGCATTCTAGTTTTGCAATTTTGACAGTGGTATCACCTTCATTCAATGTATCCAATTTATCCCAAATAGCTTTAGCAGTAGACCGGTGTGATAATTCCATGATTTGCTGATCTAAAAATGTGCTCAAAAGTGCTTCTCTTGCTTTGCAATCATTCTCCTGATCTTTAGCCAGGGTAGGTAGATTAGGTTGACTCTTTGTAGGACCAACATAGCCATTCTTTGTAACATCCCATATGTCTTTTCCAATGCAATTCAGATGTGTCTCCATTCTGATCTTCCATTTACAATAGTTAGTTCCATCAAGCTTCGGACTATCCTTCCTGAAATAGTTAGTTGCCATAGAATCTCCTCAAGCTGTTAAACTTCTGCAAAAAGAGGACTTAGCTCTGATACCAATTGTTAGGACCCAAAGGCAACTGAGAGGGGGGGGAGGGTGAATCAATTGTCTATTAATTTCAACCCAAATATAACTTAACCAAACTTAATGCCGATTGACAGTTTAATAGTTAATAACAGTACCGATAAAGTTTAATGCATGAAACAGAAAGACAAATAACATCCACAACACATAACACACATATTTGTACGTGGAAACCCTGTAAGGGGAAAACCCATAGTGGGAAACCTTACCCACAATCAGAGGATACTACTACAGATAGTATGTGTTTACAAATGGGGTCTGCACATGCAGAAAGGACAACTGCCTAGAGCTCACTGCTCAATCAAAAAATGCGAGTCACACTGACTATAATTGGATGGTTAAATCCAATGATAATGTATTGCTTAAAATAGAATCTTCATATGTTGGATTCAGTACTAGTTAAGCTCTGATTGTCTTCTTCATACCTTCCTTGAATCTTCAAATGATGTCTGTGTGTATACCTCTGCTTATATTCGCATATATCTTATTACAACCTTGTAATACCTTCTACATTCCTTATCTTAATCTCACAAATGAGATCTTACATATATACCAAAACCTAAGACCAAATGTGTAGGTCGACTTACTAAGAATATTACAATTAAATAAATTACAAATGAATCAATATGTGATGCATCATGTTGGCTCAATGCATTTACAATAATAACCAATCAATAAATCATCTCCATAAAGTGTCGTGCTGATCTAGAATAGATAATGCTTGCCGGTCCATAACCTAGACCAATTTACCGGTAACAGCAAATATGCAAACTCAATTAGACCAATAACCAAATCACCAAAACCAAGTGTCCAAACAATATCTTCGACATAACCAAGTAATCTTCAGATGATAACAGATCATCCTCAGTACCGGTGAACAATATAACTTGCCGGTGAACCAGATACCGGTGACTGTGCATAAGTCACTGAACATGCCGGTGAATATAACCAAAGATCTTCAGTGCTGATAAATGTTCACGTGTTGACAGGTGTTGACATCAATGACAAAACCAATGCAACACATCCATAATACCAACAGTTTCCACTTCATGCAATGTACTCATTCATTCCCAAGATAAAACCGTTATCTCTACACACTAAAAACCACTTGAAACTCATCACGTGCAACATGCATATGTGGCATCATCATCTCTGATCACCATTTGATCATAGATCAACACAACTGATTCACCAAGCTACACCAGTTAGGGTTTGACATATCAACATGTAGGGTTACTGGTTGATCTCATTGTTTCAATAGTAATATCGGGTTCCTTCACTTACTCAACTAGCAGTTGTAAGACAACCCCATTACCGGTTACAATTGACATCAATGACAACACTTAAAATTCATTAATGCAATCTTCATGCAAATGCCAACATATGATTCATGTGGCATTTATATTAGTAGAAATAATGAGAAAGTTGTATTTGTTGTTGAGAGATATGCTCCTTGATGTGAAATGGATAATGTATTCATATGTAATGGTAGGTGATATTGAAAATGGAATAATTATGTTAAGATAATGAATAAGATGGTTGGGAAGTTAGGAAAATTTGGATTGGTGATATTAAAATGAATTTTAAGGGGATTTAATAGAATTTGCATGAATGTAATCATGATAGTTAGATTAGAGAATGATCTTATATATACATAAAAGGGAAATATTAGTTGTGTTAGAATGCATTGAATTATAGTAATTGTATGCCTGGAATGTGGTATCAACTTGCAATAGGGGAAAACATCTCAAACACAGATATGAAACATTATGTTAGAGGTTAGAAATCAAAATCCAAAACCAAGAAGCTAACTTTGAAAAACCAAACTCTAAGCATGTTCCATGTTCCTCTATCTCTAAAGATCCTCAAGATTCAAGGTGGCCCTCACTTGGAAGAGCACTTGATCTCTTGGATGACAACCTAAAGAATGAGATTTAGGATATGTATGATTCTAAGATCTAAATGGAATGCAACTAAGATATTAGTGATATGCTAAGATGAGATGATGAAGATGAAATGCAAAACTAAATGATTAAGATTTAGATGAGTTCCAAATTGAAAGCTAAGATGATGCTATATGAGTTATTTAAGCTAAGAAAATATATGCATCTAAGATAAATGAAACTAAAATGCTATGATATGAATGCTTGCTACTTGAAGATGACAAAGAGAGCTCCTTAATTTGCAATGCGACTATAATTTAGATGCACAAAAGACTTGATGACGAGAATGAAGAATGATAACCCTATTTATAGGAAAAATAGGGCAATGGAGGGTTGAGATAGAATAATCTCAACAAGGGCTAGGATTGAAAGTTATCAATCCATGTGAGGGATCCAGTCCAATCTCAAGTTGACAAATGTCACTTTGAGAGGGCTTGAGAGGAGATGTAAGAGGCATTAAATGCCTGAGACATGAAGGTTACCTTAGGAGGTAAGGTTATGGATATATTAGTGGATAACCAATGGATAAAGCCTTTACCCAAGGGGTAAACTCTTGTGCAAGGGTTAATAGGATAAATAGGGTCAAAGCCATGAGTGCTTGATGAGACCCTTGGGTTAGCTGAGGGTTAAGTGAGAGAGAAAGTCTCTAACCATGTAAGAAGGTTGAGTTAACCATTAATGGTTAGGAAGACTTTGGGGAAAAATTTGTAAGAGTCCTTTCAAATTTGGGGAACTCAACAAGTTAGCTTGTTGAAGGAAATAAAGTCTTAAATGCATTTAAAAGACTTTCTTCCAAATTTCAGAAACGACCTCCTCAAATTTAGGGAAAGGACATGTTCAAGAGTTGATTAGGATAATTAAAAGGGTTTAGAAGAATCTAGAAGGCTCTAGAAGAGGTTTAGGAGGCAAGTGGGAGATGTAGAATTTTTCTAGTGGGTGAGGGAAAAATGAATTTAATTAAAATAAAATGAATTTATTTTAATTTTGGTTGCAACTTGCATTTTGTAGGATTTTGCAAGTGGGGGGATTTTTTAATAAATTTAGATTTATTTAAATATAAAAGCAGTTTTAATTAAATGTAGATTTAATTAAAATGGCTAGAGGGGGGATTTTAATTAAATGGCTAGGATAGAAGAAGGGAAATATTAATCAAATCTTTAATTTGATTAATAGGCTAATTTAGAGAAATAGGGATATTAATTAGATCTTAATTTAATTAATTGGAAGAAATAGGGATAATTAAATGAATAATTTTCACTTAATTTGTTGTGCAACTTTTAGGTATCTACATTTTACCCCTCTTTGAGTTAACGTTTGACCACATGTTGATTCAAAGAAAAACGCTCAATTTATCGTCAAAATTTTTCGATATGATGTTGTTGCCAAAGTTGTTGATATGATTCCTTAGATATGAAAATTTGATTTTGATAAGAAACAATGATATGGAACTGATTGGTTGATATGAGACTGATGATAATGTTGACATGGAAATGTTGATATGATAATGATGATATGCCCCCTCAGGCGATAAATTGAGAAAAATTGCGTTGTTCGAGAGAGCAGCATGAAGTACGACGATATTTTGGAAATTTTTATTTTTTATTTTTTTGGATTTTTTTTTAAAACTTTCACTCGATAAATTTTATTAAAAATGCGGTTGGAACTATGTGGGGATAGTGCATACATGCCCCATGTTAGGTCCCAGAGGCAACTGAGAGAGGGGGGGGGTGAGTGAATCAGTTGTCAAATAAATTCCAACCAAAAACAACTTAACCAACTTAATGCTTAATACCGGTAAACCAATCTTTTATACGGGTAGACAGTTTTATCAGTTAATTGCAATACAGGTAAGGATTAATGCATAAAACAAAAAGACAAACACATAACACCAATATTTGTACGTGGAAACCCTATAAGGGGAAAAACCATGGTGGAAAAACTTACCCACAATCAGATGATACTACTGCAAATAGTAAGTGTATACAAATGGGGTCTGCACATGTAGAAAGGCCAAGTGCCTAGAGCTCACTGCTCAAACACAAAATAGGAGTCACACTTACTACAATTGGATGGTTAAATCCAATAAGGATGTACTACTCAAGTTAGCATCTTTCTATGCTGAATTCAGTACCGGTGTAGTTCTGATTGTCTTTACAAAAACCCTCCTTTAACCTTCAAATGATGTCTGCATGTATAACTCTTCTTATTCTCGCATATACCTTCACACAATCCTTTTTTGCATTCCACTCCCGATCTTACAAATAAGATCTTACATTTTCCCTTAGAAAATTTAGTTTGATAGAAACATGTTTGGTTTTAGAATGTAGTACCGGATTCTTAGATATATCAATTGCTGCAGTGTTATCACAATAGAGAGCAATAGGCTCCTTGCATTTTACCTTTATATCCTTCAACATTTGCTTAAGCCATAATACTTGTGTACAGTTAGTTGCTGCAAAATATTTTGATTTTGTTGATAAAGATGTACAACTTTGTTTCTTACTCAACCAAGAAATTAATCTGCTTCCAAGAAAAAATGCTCCACCGGTGGTGCTTTTTCTATCATCCACATCTCCCGCCCAATTTGCATCCATGTATGCACATAATTCAAAGTTTTCATCTCTAGGATACCATAATCCAAGATTTGTAGTGCCTTGCAAGTACCAGAAAATCCTTTTTACTGCTGATTCATGATTTTCTCTAGGATTACTCTGAAATCTTGAAACAATACATACTGCATTCATGATATCAAGTCTTGTTTTTGTCAAATGTAGTAAACCTCCTATCATAGATTTGTATCTAGTCAGATTAATAGGTGTAGATTCATCCCTTAGTGATAATTTGTCATTTGTAGTCATAGGTGTGCTTACCGGTTTAGAGTTCTCCATCCTAAATTTCTTTAATAACTCCTTCAAGTACTTGGATTGACTCAAGAATATACCTTTATTAGTCTGTGAAATTTGCAATCCTAAAAAGAATTTTATTTCTCCAATCATAGACATTTCAAATTCTTGCTGCATTTCAATAGAAAATTCTTTACATAATCCATCTTCTCCTCCAAAGATTATATCATCAACAAAAACTTCTATAACCAAGATGTCTTCATTTGTCACTTTATAATATAAGTTGTTGTCAGCATTACCTTTAGAAAAAACAATCTTCAAAAGATACTTATCCAATCTTGCATACCAAGCTCTTGGAGCTTGCTTCAACCCATACAAAGCTTTCCTTAACCTGCAAACCATATCTTTGTTATTTGTCAAAGAAAATACATTAGGTTGTTCAATGTAAACTTCTTCTTCAAGATCTCCATTCATAAATCCACATTTAATATCCATTTGATATACTTTGTAGTTCTTGTGTATTGCAAAAGCTAAGAATAATCTAATTGCCTCAGTTCTAGCTACCAGTGCAAAGGTCTCATTATAATCAATTCCTTCTTTCTGAGAATATCCCTTACACACTAGTCTTTCTTTATTTCTGATAACCTTACCATCTTCATTAAGTTTGTTTCTAAATACCCATTTTGTTCCAATCACATTTTTGTCTTTAGGCCAGGGAGCTAATGTCCAAGTGTTATTCTTCTCAATTTGCTCTAATTATTCTTCCATAGCTTTAATCTAGTGTTTATCTTCACATGCCTTATTAACAGATGATGGTTCAATTTGAGAAATAAGACATACCTCTTCATTTGCCAATCTTCCTCTTGTCATAACTCCTTTATACTTGTTTCCAATTATCTGATCTTCAGAATGATTCAGTCTTACATACCGGGGTGTCTTCGTTTGTTGTTGTTCCTCAGTTACTGTGGAATTTTCAGATGATACCGGTGTAACTGGATCTTCATTCTGTACCGATTGGTTCAATGTAGGTTCATTTGTTAGAATCTCTGCTACTGGTTCAAAGTCTAAGTACTTGAAGTTTTTCTGAATTGTTCATCAATCTTCACATTTGTACTCTAAACAATTTTCTGCAATCTTTTGTTAAAACATCTATATGCCTTGCTCTTACATGAATAACCAAGAAATATTCCTTCATCACTTCTAGGATCAAATTTGCCAATATACTCATCCCTTCTAATATAGCATTTACTTCCAAATATTCTGAAATATTTAAGAGTAGGAGTGATACCAAACCATAGTTCATGAGGGGTCTTACCGGTTTCACCTTTGATGTGAACTTTGTGAATGTATAGACCGCTGTACTTACTGCCTCTCTCCAATACACATGTGGTAGATTTTCTTCTGATAACATAATTCTTGCTGCATCCAAGATAGTTTTTTTTTTCCTTTCAACAACTCCATTCTGTTGTGGTGTCCAGGGTGCTGATAGATGTCTTCTGATTCCATTCACTTCACAGAATGTATTAAATTCCTTAGATGTAAATTTTCCTCAATCCAATCTCAGACATTTGATTTTCTTACTGGTTTCATTCTCTACCATTGCTTTGAACAATTTGAACTTTCCAAGTGCTTTTGATTTTTCTCCGAGAAAGGTAACCCAACACATTCTAGAGTAGTCATCAATGATTAGCATGAAATATCTATCACCTTGCAAACTTTTAGTTCTATCTGGTCCACATAAATCAGTATGAATTAAGTCAAGAGAATTATTTTATTTTTCTGGAATACTTTTAAAAGTAGCTCTAACTTGTTTTCCAAATTCACATTCCTTACATACTGTATTGTGAGGTTTGACAATTTTAGGTAAATCCCTAACTGCCATAGTAGTACTAATTTTTACCATGCAATTAAAATTTGCATGACAGAGTCTCTTATTCCATAGCCAACTTTCATCAATATGTTCAATCAAGCACATCTTTTCACTGTTATTCAAATGAAAGATATTACCTCTAGTTTGATTACCGGTTGCAATTTCCAAACCAGTTCTATTCATGATTTTGCATTTTCTATTTTTGAATTGTAACTGAAATCCTTTTTCAACTAATTGACCAACACTCAAAATATTATGCCTTAAACCTTCAACATAGTAAACATTGTCAGTATTATGCTTACCATCAAGAGATATTGTACCTTTACCTTTGATCAAACAAGCTTTATCATCTCCAAATCTCACTAAGCCTCCATTATATTCCTGAAAGTTCAAGAATTTACTTTTATCTCCAGTCATATGATGTGAGCATCCTGAATCAATGATCCATTCATCCTTTACTTCAACTTTAGCTGCCAGGGCCTTCTCTATCGGTTTAATAGTAGGTTCCGGTTGATCTTCTGTTATAGCAACAAAAACCCATCCATTGTCTGTCGGATCCTCATCAGAATCATCAGTCACTCCTTCGTCAACAAGATAACAAGATTTGTCTTTATTCTTCTTAATTCTGTATCTTTGATATTCAGGGTTACACTTGTATGCTCTTCTAGCTTCTTCTCTTAGTCTAGCATGTCTATCAGGGCATCTAGAAGCCATATGACCAATCTTATTATAGTTAAAGCATTTAAAGGGTGCTTTACCTTCATACTTACTTCCTACTGGACCTTTAGGCATTTTTCTTGCAGATAGTGCTTCAAGTTCTTCAAGTTCTTCATTTTCTCTCCTACTTTCCTCAAGTTCTCTTGCATAAAAGGCTTTCCAATTAGACTTGTCAAATGATGGTGCAGATGATGTTGATGCCTTAAAAGCTAAATCTATCTTTATAGTAGCAAGAAGACCAAATTCCTCAATTTCAAAAGCTGAAAGTTTTCCAATCAATGTATCCCTAGTTACTGATGTATTAGGCATTGTTCTTAACTCATTTATAGCAGTAACATTCATTTTATATGCTGGTGGCAATCCTCTTAAAACTTTTGAAACAATTTCATCTTCACTTAAGGTTACTCCACAACATTTAATACCCAAAACAATTTCATTAACTCTTTCCATAAAAGCAGAAATCCTTTCATCTTCTTCCATTTTCAGATTTTCATACCTGACCTGGAAGCTTTCAAGTTTTGCAATTTTGACTGTGGAATCTCCTTCATTTAGTGTTTCCAAATGATCCCAAATAGCTTTAGCAGTTGATCTATCTAATAATCCCATGATTTGCTGATCTGTTAATGCGCTCAAAAGTGCTTCTCTTGCTTTGCAATAATTTTCTTCATCTTTTCCCAAGGTAGGTAGATTAGGCTGACCGGGAGTAGGAGCAGTATAGCCATTCTTTGTAACTTCCCAGATGTCCTTTCCAATTCAATTTGAATGTGTCTCAATTCTGATCTTCTATATGCCATAGTTGGTTCCATCAAGTTTAGGACTGTCCTTCCTGAAATAATTAGTAGACATTGGATCTCCTCAAGCTATTAAACTTCTGCAAAAAAGAGGACTAGGCTCTGATACCAATTGTTAGGTCCCGGAGGCTGAATCAGTTGTCTAATAAATTCAAACCAAAAAAAATTTAACCAACTTAATGCTTAATACCAGTAAACCAATCTTTTATACCGGTAGATAGTTTTATCAGTTAATTGCAATACCGGTAAGGATTAATGCATGAAACAAAAAGACAAACACATAAAACCAATATTTGTACGTGGAAACCCTGTAAGGGGAAAAACCACGGTGGGAAACCTTACCCACAATTAGATGATACTACTGCAGATAGTAAGTGTATACAAATGGGGTCTGCACATGCAGAAAGGCCAAGCGCCTAGAGCTCACTGCTCAAACACAAAATAGGAGTCACACTAACTACAATTGGATGGTTAAATCCAATAAGGATGTACTGCTCAAGTTAGCATCTTTCTATGCTGAATTCAGTACCAGTGTAGTTCTGATTGTCTTCACAAAAACCCTCATTTAACCTTCAAATGATGTCTGCATGTATCGATCTGCTTATTCTTGCATATACCTTCACACAATCCTTTTTCGCATTCCACTCCCAATCTTACAAATAAGATCTTACATTTATATCATAACCCAGGACCAATTTTAGTAGGTCGGCTCTAAAGGATATTACAATAAAATCAATTTACAAATAAATTAATGCTCGATGCAATAACCAATTCAACATGTTGGATTAATGCATTTACAACAATAATAAATCATCTCCATAGTGTGCCATGCTAATCTGGAAAAGATAAGCTTGCCGGTGTATAACCTGGACCTATTTGCCGGTAACAACAAATATGCTAATATGAATATGCCAATAAACAAATATTCTAGACAAAGTGTCCAAACAATGTCTTCGACATAACCAAGTGTTTTCCATGCCATTCCAAGTGTCGGTGATCATTATATCCTATAGGTGTAGCAGATACCGGTGATTGTGCATGAGTCATTTGCTTGCCGGTGAATGTTGTTGATTCTCCAAAGTGCCAGAGTTGATAAGTGTTAGTAGGTGTTGACATCAATGAGAAAACCATACCAAAATACCAACACCCCACACATCCACCGAGGCATCACAATCTCATGCATCATCATGGGGTATATAAGCCTCCAAGGGCCCATTCCACTTCATTTGCACACTTGGCTTTGGAGCATTGGAGCTTAGAGGATAAAGAGGAGATGGCACCCCCTACCACTGTCATCATTTTGAGCACATTCATCGATTTGAGAGGCCAACAGAGTATGGCACACTAGTGAATTCGATTTTATAACCCTTCTTGTAAAATTTTAGTTTAGATTTTAGGCATTTTTAGTAGATTTTTGAATTTTTTGGGCTAGTTAGGGTTTTTCGCGTTTTTTTTTTTTGGCTTCTTTTTGCATATTTGATTTTTTTTTTTGGCGCATGCATTTTTTCTTATGGTGCATTTAAATATTATTGTAGCGCATTTGATGTGTATTGTTGCACATAAGATTTGTAGAATAGTGCATATGATTGTTAGAACAATACATATGAAGAATAGTATAGCACATATGAGCAATAGTCCGATGCATATGATGTGTTTTCTAGCACATATTAAATTACACATTTGAGGACTATTTTAGCGCATTTGACGACTGTTTTAGCACATATGAGATAGTGAGGAAATTTTTTATTTTTATGAATTTTTTGACGTGTAATTTTGATTTTTAGATTCGTTATGAAGTTTTACACCCTGTCAAAGTGTTAGTTTGGATCGAATGTATTGATTTTGGTCGTTAATTGATGTTTGTCATTATGAGTCTATTGTGTTAATTCGACTTTTGGTCTAGATCAATCTTGGTCAAAGTCAATATGGTGCAAAGTTGTTATGTGTTTGTTTGTGATATGGGTCCGATTTCGATATGGGTTTTGTTGTCGTTATAAGTCATTTTTTGTTATGGGTCAATTTTTTGTTATGGGTCAACTTATCGTTATGGGTCAATTTGTCGTTATTTGATATGGGTTCGATTTCGATATGGGTCAAAGTTGTTATTTAATATGACTCCGATTTCGATATGGGTCAAAGTCACTATTTGATATGGGTCCAATTTCGATATGGGTCAAAGTCATTATGGGTTTTGATTTGATATGAGTCAATTATTTTTTGATATGGGTCTGATTTCGATATGGGTCCTGATTCAATATGGATCCAATGTGATAGGGGTCTAATTTTGAGTGTTTGATTGATCTGAGATATGAGTTTGGACTGGACGAAACTCGATTGATTGGTTTTTGAAATTAATTTTTGATATGAGTTTTGATATGAAGCTTGTTTTTGATTGTCGATATGATTTTTGATATGAGTCTTGATATGAAGCTTGTTGTTGATTGTCAATATGATTTTTGATATGGGGCATGATTGATTGATTGATTTGAATGGGCTTTGATTGATTGTGTGACTATCGTCACTTGATTTGTGGATTGCGTGATTGTTTAGAATAGATGTAACTAATAGGATGATATCTATGTGTAGCGTAGAAATTAGGAATCATCAAAACAAGTAAGTAGATCAAAACACAAGACATGATAACTTAATCAAAAGAACACTCATTGAAATGAACCTAATTCTAAGTACATTCAATAGAGGCACAAAAACAAAGCATTTAAAAGAAAATGTCATGCAAACCATATAACAATTCGGATGCTTCTTCCATGCGGCTCCATTGTTGTTCTTTCCTCTTCAATGGGTTTGTGGATCTCACCTACAAGTGCTCACACAATTGAAAGCAAAAAGCTCAAGAGTACTAGAAACAAAAATTCGGGATTCATGAAGGATTCGAAGGATCAAGATTGAAGAAATTCATCCAATTTATAGAGAAATTGGAGAAATGAACAAATTAGCATGATAGTGATTCGAATAGAAATTCAAATCAAGAATAGCAAAATTATGACATATCTATGACAAATTGCTATGCAAGGATTTATGACAATTTATGACAATTTATGACAAATTGCTATGCAAGGATTTATGACAAGAATTTGAAATAGAAATAGACATTTAGGAAATTAGAAAATTGATGAAAAATAGGTAAATTAATTAATAATTTCTCATTCATTAATTAATTTACAAAAATAGGAGGAATTAATTAGCCAATTAAATGAACATTTAATTGTGACAAGAAGACTTAGGATAAATAAATAAATTATTTAACCTAGAGGGAAAATGCCAAACAAGATTAAATGAATAAATCATAAAACCTTGGAAGATGAATTAGAAATGCAAGGATGACAATTAGGTCTTGATAATTAATGTCATGATTTGATTTTGGATTGATAAATGACCAATGCGACAAAATGATTTGATTGATAAATGCGCCATTTGACAAGGAACAATGACCAATTGATCCAAATTGACATAATTGAGACAGACAACGATCGATGACAAATCGGTCGCAAAATGACAAGATCGACAAGAACCGATGACAAAATAGATTGCAAGACGACAAGATTGAAAATGACCACGATCGATGACAAATCGATCGCCAAAACGACAAGATTGCACATGACAGCGATTGATGACAAGATTGAAGGATTGATGATAAATCGACAAGATTGATAAGAGGACAACGATCGATGACAAATCGATCTCAAGATTGACAGGATTGAAGGATTGATGACAAATGAATACACACATTGATGCGACAGGATAAAATTGATCAAAATCATGACTGGATAATGCTGTCGACAAGACCAAATTCGAGGACAAGATGATTGAAGAATGTAGAAGAATGACTCGATGCTCGCAAATGATAAAAATCAAATGCGTGACATAGGAGAAATGTTAATGCGACGCAAAAACCTAAAATGAGGCAATGCGCAAATGTTAAAGTATGACCTCGCAAGCGTTGACCATTTTTGGGTGTCTACATTTTGCCCCTCTTTGAGACAATGCGATTTTAAGCGTTGTTTCAAAGAACAATAATGAAAATGCCCCAAACAATAATAATGACATATGCATGCCCCCTCGAGGAATTGGCCGGAAACATACAGAAAAGAGGCCAATTGATCGATAATAAAAAATAATAGGATCGAACGGACTGAAAATCGGAAATCGGATGCATGAAGGACAAGCAAGTTAAGGTGCACAAGACCGCGACCAACATAAGATGGAGAAGACGCACGTCCATCTATGCAATGACAAAGAGCTATAAATGGGACCAAGAGGGTGAAAATGACTCATTTGCACTAGCTAAAGAGGAGGATTTGTTGCTCTGGACAAGGAAACTTGCAGACAGATGGTGAACATTCCAACGACGGATCACCTTGGAGAACGTGTACACACATTCAGACGACCAGAGGACGCAGGAGCAGCGGTATGTATCTCAAAAACCCATGTGTTGAATTTCATGAATTTGACGCGTTTGCGGGACATGGCGGGGATGAGGAGGACAGAGGGAGCACCCAGTGACAGAGGCACGTACTCCTTATGACAGACAGTGGACATTATGTAGTTTGACATGTTGTAATCAGCCTGCGGGCCATACTTGGGACAGACAGTCCGATTTTGTACTCCGACATTATTATGATATGTGATATGATATGCATCGATATGATGGATGCAATATGTTATGACTTATGTTTTTTGCATGTATGGATGACTTATGCACTGGTTTATGAACATGTATGGATGCATTTTTATGTATTTTTTTGATGTATTTATGAAATGAAAAATGCTTGATGTAATATGTGATGGAATGCAAATATACTAACCAAATGGATGCAAGATGCAGCATATGTGCGTGGATATCGGAGCACTAGACCGAACTGACTATCCGACCGGACGAAAGAAGTGTTAGTAGAGGGAAATTAGAGATGAAGAAAAATTTGCTTTCAGTAATGCACTTTGTAGGTGAGAACCTTTATTTTTATTTAGCAAAATGGATGCGTAGCATCGTGGCATTGAAGGCCAGAGCTGAAATGCAACCTGATTTGCGAAAGACAGACACAGCATAGACAAACAACAATCGCAATCAAAAAAGAAAAGGATCATGAACCATCCCGGTCACTCTAAATCACTCAGTGACATCATCGAGCAACATAGGAACATGATCGAAGATAAATCAAGAAAAAGATAAGATGCACAAATTCAAACAAATCAAACAAACATCTTGATCTTCATTGTCAAAAGTTGAACGTGCTAATAGGACGATCATGCTGTCTGGTTTTAGGAAATGCGGTATCCCGTCTAAGACAGGACACAGTCTGGTTTCGAGTATACCACACCCTGTATAAGACCCATGATAATGTGACAAGGACAAATGATTGTTTTGATGCGGATATGCGATTGATATGACAATTTGGATCAGTTTGAATGGTTGAGTTGATTGAAAAGGTTCATCTGTTAATGCGTGATTTCATTAAAGCACGATGTTGGATTGCGAGTATGCTTAGTGATCTGTCGATGCATAAAGGGAATACTTTATTGCAAAAATGCGTGTTTTTGTGTTTGTTTTCGAGTTTTACAATTTTTTTTTTGTGTTCATTTTTTTCAGGACTTTATATGATTATTTTTTTTAGAGATTTTTTTCAGGACTTTATTCGATTTTTTTATGATTTTTTCAGGACATTATTCGATTTTTATGGATTTTTTCATGACATTTTTCAATTTTTTATGAATTATTTCAGGACATTTTTTGGATTTTTTTGGATTATTTCAGGACATTTTTTTGATTTTTTTATGATTTTTTTAGGACATTTTTCAATTTTTTTTTTAAGACTTTTTTTCAGGACATTATTCGATTTTTTTGAAGATTTTTTTTTTTCAGGACATTTTTAAATGTTTTTGAGATTTTTTGTTTTTAATGACTTTGCCCCCAGTGTCTAGCAAGGCAAGGAATATAACAGGTGAATAAATAGGCTTGCTGAAATGATGGTGGATAGAGGGAAGACAAAGGCCTTTTATTATGGAGACAATGTAGATGCAATTTCCAAGAGCTATTGCGTGATGGGACAAGAGACTGGATATGATAATGTAAAGCAATGACATGGCATGAGGGACATGTCAAGAGGTTTTGGAAACCATGTTTAAATTTTGCGTCCTTATGTCAGATCAAGATCAAGGAATGAAAAAGAGTGTATGGATAGTGATAAGATATGGATAGGATAAGCAAGACCAAGAATGGATAAAGGACATGGACTGAAGGTCGGGATTGGCTAAGGGATAGTGGCAGAAAATTGCAATAAGCTAGGGAATATGGATGAAAAGTTGTAATAAGCAAATGGATAAATGACCAAAAGCTATGATGGACTAAAAGCTGCAAATAAGATGCATGATGCTCATGACGATCGTCAGCCTTGTCAAGATCAAAGGTGGAAAAAGGAAATTGGACATGAGGGACAATATGATAATGGAAGGGTAATGACATGGTATGATAGGATAATGAAGGGCAATAGGATATGAAGGAGGAAACCTGCCCCCAAGTGTGGTGTGCAAGAAGTTCATAAATTACGCATGACGCCTGTTTGCCAGGTTTTCATCATGGTACTTGCCCAAGGCGCCTGTTTGCCAGGTTTTCACCAGTGGACGAATTATTTTTCTTTATTATTTTTTTTTTCTTTTTCTTTTTTCTTTTTTTCAATTTTTTTTTGTATTTTTTTTTTGGATTTTGACTTTTTCAGAAGAAGACGGACACATGATAGGGAATAGAAGAAGGACTCAAGCGTCTTTTTGTTTGGATAGTAGCCTTGAAAAAAAATAGACCATGACCTTTAAAAGTATGCTCAAAGATGTTGGTAGGATAAGGACATGGAAAATGACATGAAACTAAGGCCAGGATTTATGCAAAGGATTGGACCAAAGGGATCGAAGGATGGAAAATATGTATTGAATAATGGATAGGGTGTTGGAAGAATTGGGCTTTAGTGGATGGAAATGAAGGCAAGATCAACATTGGCACACACCTTGAGGGGTGATGGACTGATGGAGGAAAAATGTATCTCATATTGTGAGATTTGGATGGAGGAATAGCTTGGGATTTTGGGACATAAGGGCCCAAAACGGATGAAGAAGGTGATGGAGGAACAAATTTGAGAGGTTTGGATGGAGGAATAGCAATTTTGGATGCCAAGATGGGTTGTTCTTTTTGTGCTTCAAGGAGCTTCTTAGGAATCCACATGGTTTTTGATTTTTCATGCTTTTGTGGTTCCTTGGAGTGCATTGCTTGCACAAGGGATTTAGGAACCCATATATATTTTGACTTTGCTTTATTTTGCTCAGTGGGCCTTTGTGGCCTTTTGTATTTTTCTTTTTCTTTATAGATCATATTGTTCTTTGTTTTGACATGTCGATTATATTGGACATGTTGATCCTTGAATACATGTGGATTGCTAGACTTATGATGCTTATACTTGGCATCCAAATTGCTTGGAAGAGGGAATGAATGTTGGTGTGGATGGGAATGATATGGAGGCCTGTGGGATGGATGGAAGGTTCTCCAAGATGTGTGCCTTTGCTGATGTTGCATAGGAGATGGAGGGATATAGGGACCTAGAATGGATGGAAGCGATGATGGGGAAGGTGGACATTTGGATTTTGACTTTGAAGGGATACCAACGCCTTGAGTGTGAGCTCTGTAGCCATGACCATTAGTATATTCTTTCACGTGAAGGGATGCTTGCTTATGGAGATCTACTCCTTTGCCTTTATCAATATTTTGACTAATAGGATACTCTTTTCTTTGGGAAGAAGACACGAGTTCATTATGAGGTGGATGTGATATGAGAGAAATAATGAGATCTTGAAGTGGATTGGATTGCACCAAAGTGGAAGAACCCATTATGCATGTCGAGGGTTCATGAACATCTTGCACTGACATGTTAGAATCATTAAGGGGATTAGGATCATGAGGGGGATTAGGATCATGTAATGGACATGGTTCAATGATAGGCTCTTCAAGAGATGGAATGGGAGAAATAATGGGATCATCAAAAGAAATGAGACCTTGGAGTGTATATGCTGGATCAGGACAAGGAGATGGAGGAACAAGTGGATCTTGTGGAGGATTCAAAGGAATAATTTGATCTTGACAAGGAGGAAGATCATTGGAATCCTCTTCAAAGGTGATTTTCTCTTGACTTTTAATGGGATCATCGGAAAGGATGGAAGGGATATCTTGATCTTGCTTAGGAAGTGGAATGTCAATGGGATTTGAAAGGACATTATGTTCATGAAATGGAAGGGGATTGTTTGGGATTGGATGGACTAAGATATCTTGATCTTGCTCGGGGAGTGGAATATCAATAGGACTTTGGATAGGATGGACAAGAATAGGGGAATCATCATGAGTGTCTGGAAACATGGGGTCCTGGTCAACAATTGGATGGGATGATAAAGTTTCAGGATCTTGATCTTGATTTGCTTTAGGACTCATTTCTTTGTGCTCTAAATTATCCTCTTGACATGAGGTTGGACTTTGGATATGGATGGGGGATTCTGGCAAGGGATCAATGGTTTGGCATGAAGGGGATGCACTTTGAACATTTGTGATGGATTCTGACAAGGAATTAATGCTTGAACATGAGGAAGAGGGACTTTGAAGGGGGTCCTCTAAAATAGGAAATGGCAATAAAGTGCATGGTGGCATTGGGTCTTGTATTTCTGAAATAGCCCTTGGTGCATCATGAATTGGATTATCTTGGCAATCAATTATGGATAGCCCTTGGATAATTGCATCCTTAGGTGTATTGTTTGATGAGGACAATATAGAAGGTTCTTGTGAAACTTCTAGAGGTGTAGGGATAGATGCCACTGGAGAGTCAATTTGCTTGTTGGGAGATGAGGCATTGCTAGACATAAGTGTATTATTTTGATCTTCCCCAATAAACTCACTTGGTCGGTTCCTTAAGAACATTGCAATAAAGCCACCTTTCTTTTTAGGTTTTGACATGGTTGGACCTGGAATTTGAACTTGTTTGGAAAGAAGTTGGTTCTGATCTAATGTCATGTTTTGATTTTGGACTTGGTTCAATTGTTTTGACATGTTTGAAACTTGGGTTGGTGTGTGTTGCAACCTTTGTTTTTGAATGTTTGGTTGCGGTTGTTGACATTGATATGTTGGTTGAACTTGAACTTGTTGATATTCCACCATTGGTTGAACCATTTGTTGACATTGTATAGTGGGTTGGACATATTGTTGAAATTGGACCATTGATTGTGTTGGTTGCATATGTTGAACAATTGGTTGTGATGGTTGACAATCTGATTGATAGTAAACACCTTGTTCTTGTTGTGGAGGCACATAATGTTGAAATTGATGTTGTCTCCTTTTTTGTAATTGTTTCATCATCTCTATTTGCAAGAGGAGAGCTGGTATGTCTGATCGTTCAAGAAGAGATCTTACATCAATTGGCTCAATATTTGGATTTTGACCTGGAAATTTTCGAAACATTTTGGACATTTGTGATCTAATCTTCTCACTGTTTTTCACTCTTTGTTCGAAAATCTCTTGTTCTTGAGCTAGTTTCTCCTCTAGTTTTTGTATTTGGAGACTTGTTTCATCATGATAAGTTTGATTGATATTGCCTTGTTGTTGGGTTGGATAGAATTGTGATTGCATTGTCGGTTCATATGTCAAACTTTGTTGCATCATTGGTGCTTGGAACCTTGTTTCAATAGACATGTCACTTATGCAAATGCAATATTTTTTTATTTTTTTTGGAATTTTTCAAGGATAATATATGATATGCAACTAAATGCAAACTAAATAAATGAAAATGCAATCTATGTTTTTGGTGTTTTTGAAGATTTTGACAAACTTTTGGAATGCAAATCTAAGAGAGACCCTTAGGATATTGGAATGATGTCTAGACCTCAAAGGACAAAAGGACTTAAATGGCAAAGGACAAGATGACAAATGTCTCCCCTATATGCTTGGATACTAAGCTAGGTTTGACGAAATGATATTGATGACAAAAGGACAAAAGTTTGATAGTGTCTAGACTTCCCAACAATGGCTTAGGGTTTATCAAAGATTTGGATTACTCAAGTATGACAAGTCCTAGCTTTGACACTATATGCAAAAGGACAATTGCTATGAAAATGACCCTAATATGATATGATAATGACTCAAGCTTAATGAAGAGACTTAGGGTATGCAAATATAAATGTATGACAATGGTATGACTTTAATGCAAGAGGACATATGCAAGTGGATGACTCTTATTGATATGCAAAAGAGTATGACTTAGATGAAACTTAACCTTGATACTTGACAATGACTTTGCAACATGCAACCTAGGATGAACCTAAATCCAAGTGACATGAATGTTGAGACAAATTTTTGAACAATGTTTGATAACCATGTTGGAAGATGTGCTTTGAACCTTGTTGAACTTTTGTTGGATGAATATCTCTTGTGTTTAATCTTGTTTTGATCAATGTGTTTTGCTTTTGAAATGGGATAACATTCAACTTTTGACAATCAAAGAATACAAGATGTTATAACTTAGACTCAAGACAATCATGCTAATTTCCACATTCCTTAGGGTAGGCAAAGACATTAGGTACTTGAGAGGTAGACTCATTATGAGATTCAAGGAGAATACATAGATGCTTGACCCCACGGGCTCCCCTCCACGACACTCACTTCTCAGGGCAGCCAAGCATCAGTCCCCATGGAATCTCCCCATGGCGAACTTAGTATCTCTTCCAAGTATCCGAATTTGTCCTTCTCAAGCAACTAGAAGGGTTTTTTGGCCTCTAAAAACAAGGTGTGTAGTAAGGATTTCTGTTAAGCATTACTCCTTGATGTCATGCAAGCATGATTGAGACATTAAGCCCATCAAGATACCAAACAAATGTAGTTGCACAAGCACGATTTAGACCAAGAGGCCCTACTTAGATGTTGATATGAGAAAGAGTTCAAGGGTCATCACTTCCCAAGTAACTACAATTCCCAAGTAACACTTCCTTCAAAGCTTTTGCTCATCGGGTATTTTTTTATAGTGAGTTAGAATGCCAAGGAATTCTAGCCGTACTCACTTTGGGTCATCCCCTTCTCATGATTATCACTTGCTTGCAAAAGCAAAGTGGTCGGGAAGGCAGGCCCTCTAATGGAGATAAACAATCAACAACACAAGTATGGTACCGAAGATCTAGATTTCTGATCACCCTAAGAAGGATGAGAGCATACTCTCCTACTCCAATGTCATACTTAACAATCAAAGCAAACAAAGGTTCATTTCCACCTATTTATAAATCACTAAGTGCCTAATTAAAAAACTCAAACACACAATTTGGTTGTTTCTCCAAGGCAACCTGCAAAACACATGTCAGAAGTTTGATTTGTTGTCTTTGACCATCGAATCTGCATAACACATGTTAGTAGTTTGATTTTTAGTCTTTGTCATGCATATGCCAAGATCCTACACAAATAATTAGTACCAAAATCTAAAGCACAGATGATCTGATTTATGAAAACTAAATATAAAATTTCAGTCCACTTTGAGAAGGCATAACTTTCTCATCCTAGCTCTGAATTACAAACCGTTTGATGCGTTGGAAAGGTATTCAAATAATCTAGAACCAAATTTCGGAAACATCAATGATCTCTCACCATGTTTCCGCGCACCATATTGTCCAGAAATGCACCAAAGACCCTCAAAATTGCAATTTACTAAAACATATAAAATTTTGGAAAAATTAGATTTCAATATTTTCCCAATTTAATCCTGATCAACAGAAAACAGAAAGCAAAAACTGCATTTTTTCACCTCTGATCTAGACTTTACACAGGCGCAGAAGTCATGACACAGGTGCAAGATGTATGACACAAGCGCAGAATGTTGCATACACAGGCGCAAGATGCTCAACACAGGCGCAGAATGCTTCACACAAGCACAGAAGTGTCCAGAATGCACTGCATGGCCCTGTTTTTGGGTTTCTGACCTGCAAAATCAACTTAGGAGCACTCCAAAACACAGTAAAGGGGTTAGAAGGTTAGTATTCACGTCGGGTTCACCAGTTAATGTAGCGTAGAAATTAGGAATCATCAAAACAAGTAAGTAGATCAAAACACAAGACATGATAACTTAATCAAAAGAACACTCATTGAAATGAACCTAATTCTAAGTACATTCAATAGAGGCACAAAAACAAAGCATTTAAAAGAAAATGTCATGCAAACCATATAACAATTCGGATGCTTCTTCCATGCGGCTCCATTGTTGTTCTTTCCTCTTCAATGGGTTTGTGGATCTCACCTACAAGTGCTCACACAATTGAAAGCAAAAAGCTCAAGAGTACTAGAAACGAAAATTCGGGATTCATGAAGGATTCGAAGGATCAAGATTGAAGAAATTCATCCAATTTATAGAGAAATTGGAGAAATGAACAAATTAGCATGATAGTGATTTGAATAGAAATTCAAATCAAGAATAGCAAAATTATGACGTATCTATGACAAATTGCTATGCAAGGATTTATGACAATTTATGACAATTTATGACAAATTGCTATGCAAGGATTTATGACAAGAATTTGAAATAGAAATAGACATTTAGGAAATTAGAAAATTGATGAAAAATAGGTAAATTAATTAATAATTTCTCATTCATTAATTAATTTACAAAAATAGGAGGAATTAATTAGTCAATTAAATGAACATTTAATTGTGACAAGAAGACTTAGGATAAATAAATAAATTATTTAACCTAGAGGGAAAATGCCAAACAAGATTAAATGAATAAATCATAAAACCTTGGAAGATGAATTAGAAATGCAAGGATGACAATTAGGTCTTGATAATTAATGTCATGATTTGATTTTGGATTGATAAATGACCAATGCGACAAAATGATTTGATTGATAAATGTGCCATTTGACAAGGAACAATGACCAATTGATCCAAATTGACATAATTGAGACAGACAACGATCGATGAAAAATCGGTCGCAAAATGACAAGATCGACAAGAACCGATGACAAAATAGATTGCAAGACGACAAGATTGAAAATGACCACGATCGATGACAAATCGATCGCCAAAACGACAAGATTGCACATGACAGTGATTGATGACAAGATTGAAGGATTGATGATAAATCGACAAGATTGATAAGAGGACAACGATCGATGACAAATCGATCTCAAGATTGACAGGATTGAAGGATTGATGACAAATGAATACACACATTGATGCGACAGGATAAAATTGATCAAAATCATGACTGGATAATGCTGTCGACAAGACCAAATTCGAGGATGAGATGATTGAAGAATGTAGAAGAATGACTCGATGCTCGCAAATGATAAAAATCAAATGTGTGACATAGGAGAAATGTTAATGCGATGCAAAAACCTAAAATGAGGCAATGCGCAAATGTTAAAGTATGACCTCGCAAGCGTTGACCATTTTTGGGTGTCTACACTATGTATTGATATAGGTACATTGAGGAGTCCTCCTACTTCAGGAAAATTCCCGAAGACGTTTGTGATGAGAGATTGATTGAGTGTTGGTGATTTGGTAATCATAGAGGCTTGCGGTCTCATCCATTTGGTTGGGCATGCTTCCCTGTCACAAGAATAGGGCACTACTCACCGTGCTGGCCAAGAGATGGGACAATGAGCATGACACCTTTCGTTTGCTGACGGGTGAGATCACAGTGATGTCAGAGGACATCTATCGGATTTTGCAAATTCCAATCACAGGGGAGATTGTGGAGTATGATGTGGAGGAGGCCGGTGAGACCGATTCTCTACACAAGATGTTTGGCGACCCCCACATTGCAGGTTACTCAGTGGCGTGGTAGGACATGGTAGACAACTATGCCCCACTCCCTTCAGTTTTGGCAAGTTTGATTGGCAGCTTTCGGACTCTAGATAGGAGGTCGCATGGTTTATTATTTGGATGGGGCCGAGTTCTCTGACATATGGTGCAGGCATGCACATGATATGCGTGGGGTATTTTTTTGCTCACCCATCTATACCATGAGCTTCACTAGCTGGTTTATGATGATGTGGCTAGCCTAGCTTCTAGATCCACTTTGCTAAAAATTTGGGCATGGGAGCACATAGTCATGACCCATCCACTAGGTTCAAGGTTTAGGTGAGCATGGGACCGTTTGTTATGAAGTACATCCATATTTCTTCCCATCCGATGCTTGGGAAGTTAGACTATTGGAGGCGGGCTCTAGATGATATGGATGCAATGGTGTGGAGACCTTATCGATTGTGCAAGCCATGGATGAAGGATGCTTTTGAGTTTCCCCACTTATCTATGAGTAGATTCCTTTTGGGTCACACCCCATATGTGGTAGAGTGGTTCATTCTTCCTTGGGTTTATCGATAGTTTGGGTGCATGTAGTTGATGCCACAGGGATGACTATGTATGCTTAGGTACACATGGAGAGGACATATTGGGGCCCCACATTGGATTTTGCCATAGCCCAGGGTGAGTTCTATTATTTTCCTTTTTTCATATGGAGTATGTTTGAGGACATAGCAGATGCAGGGATGACTACAGAGTATATGCAGTACTTTTTGACACACATTCCCTCAACTGACAGAGCTAGGAGATTAAATTCCAGTACTGGAGGAGGTCGATGATGATGATTAGGGTAGAGGTGATAGGAGAGGTTGGGGTAGAGGTAGGAGCGGTGGGAGGGGTGGTGCTATTGGACATGGCCGGGGATTAGGTGGTGGTAGGGGAGGAGGAGGAGATGAGGGAGGAGGTGGAGGAGGAGTGAGGGGTAAAGGAGGAGGATGGAGGGTGGATCGGGTTGGTCGAGGAGGACCGATACAGGTGGAGGATATTACTGGTGTGGAGGTTGAGGAAGGGTTAGGCGGTGACGGATTTGAGGAGGAGGGTGATTCTTCTGATGAGGAGACTGAGTTTGAGGAGGTTGGTGGAGGAGTGGGATTGATGGGATTGGTAGGAGTAGAAGTGGAGAAGGAGTCAGAGGAGGAGGATGTGTAGCCATTGGCTCGACGAAGAAGGATTGATACGCCCCCTCCTTCCCCTCGATAGGTTGGTATGCAGGATCCGCAGCCTTTGTAGCCACAAGGTTTGCAGATTAGAGTGTCTCCTCATCAACAACAAGAATATATAGAAGCATTACAAGCCTTGCTTCATAGGGTACAGGGTCAGCTCAGACAGGCCTAGGCATAGGTTGCACAACTGCGGAGACAGGTGGTGATAGTGTGACTAGAGCAGGATACTACTTGGGCAGATAGAGATGCAGAGATAGAGTGACGAGGTTAGGTAGAGGAGACAGTATGATCATTGCAGCAGGTAGCCACAAAGGGTGTTACAAGGGACACCATCCTGAGTCTTATTGAGAAGACAGGGCGGGCAGAGTGCTATAAGACTCTATATTTTCAAGCTATACCCACGGACTGACGTGCTCCTACCTATGTTGCCAGTTCTCAACTCGGGGGTTGTGGGTCATAGGAGGGATTCTCCTAGCAGTAGCATGTTAGGTCCCTGAGACAACTGAGAGGGGGGGGGTGAATCAGTTGTCCAATAAATTCAACCAAAATTAACTTAATCAAAACTTAATTCTTAATACCGGTAAACCAAACTTTATGCCGGTAGACAGTCTTAACAATTAATTGCAGTACCGGTAAAGATTAATGCATGAAACAGAAAGACAATAATATCCACAACACATAACACAAATATTTATACGTGGAAACCCTGTAAGGGGAAAAACCATGGTGGGAAGCCTTACCCATAATCAAATGATACTACTACAGATAGTATGTGTGTACAATATGGATTCTACACATACAGAAAGGCTAGTTGCCTAGAGCTCACTTCTCAATCACAAAATGAGAGTCACACTGAATATAATTGGATGGTTAGATCCAATGATAATGTACTACACAAAATAGCATCTTCATATGTTGGATTCAGTACCAGTTTAGTTCTGATTGCCTTCACAAAATCCTTCCTTCAACCTTCAAATGATGTCTACGTGTATAGCTCTGCTTATTGTTGCATATACCTTATTACAATCCTTTTCGCATTCAGACATTAATCTCACAAATGAGATCTTACATTTATACCATAACCTAAGACCAATTTGAATAGGTCAGATCACTAAAAGATATTACAATAAAATCAATTACAAATAAATCAATATTTGATGCATGATGTTGGCTCAATGCATTTACAATAATAAAAGATCATCTCCATAACGTGTCATGCTAATCTGGAATAGATATACCTGCTGGTGCATATTGTGGACCTATTTGTCGGTAACAACAAATATGCAAACCCGAATAAGAAAATAACCAAATCGCCAAAAACAAGTGATCGAATAATGTCTTCGATATAACCAAGTAGTCTCCAAGTCATTCCAAGTACCAGTGAACAATATAATCTACCGGTGAACCAAATACCGATGACTGTGTATAAGTCTCTGACTTGCCGGTGAACATAACCAAAATCTCCAAGTGCTGATAAGTGATGACAAGTGATGACATCAATGACAAAACCATATCAACATATCCAAAATGCCAACAATCTCCCCCTTTGGCATTGATGGCAACACAAGATGGAAAAACCATCAAAGTGCCAAAACAGAAATGCCAAAAACCAACAATCTCCCAAAGAGATCATTAACCAAAAATCAAAATACATAATATCTCTCCTCCTAAGAATAATCTCTCCCCAAAAGAAAAAGATAATGTGTTTTTCCATATCAATCTCTCCCCCTTTGACATCAAATGCCAAAGCAATGCAAAACCAAATACAAGATACCAACTTATTATACCAACTACTCCCCCTGAGAAGTAGCTCTCCTCATCAAAGCTGGAATAAAAGATTTCTCTATTAATTCTGCTGGTTGATGACAAACATCAACTTTCTAAGTCTCTACCAATGGGGGCAGGACTCCAAGTTTCTCTCTAAGATACTCAAATGTTTCCTTAGGCAAAGGCTTTGTAAAAATATCTGCAATCTACTCTTTAGTATTCACATAAACCAATTTCACTTCTTTTGCTTCAACATTCTCCTTTAGAAAATTGAATTTGATAGAAACATGTTTAGTCTTAGAGTGAAATACTAGGTTCTTTGATATATCAGTTACTGCCATATTATCATAGTAGATAGTTATAGGTTCCTTGCATTTTACCTTTATGTCCTTCAACATTTGTTTGCTCCATAGCACCTATGTACAATTAGTTGCTGCTGCAACATATTCTAATTCTGCTATTGATAGACTTGTACAACTCTGTTTCTTGCTCAACCATGAAATTAGTCTATTGCCAAGAAAAAATGCTCCACCGGTTGTGTTTTTTCTATCATCCACATCTCTTGCCCAATTAGCATCTGTATATGCACATAGATCAAAATTTTCATCTCTAGGATACCATAAACTAAGATTTGTAGTGCTTTGTAGGTACCAGAAAATCCTTTTCACTGCTGATTCATGATTTTCTTTAGGATTACTCTGAAATCTTGAAACAATACATACTGCATTCATAATATCAGGTCTTGTTTGTTTCAAATATAGTAAACCCCCTATCATAGACTTGTATCTAGTCAGATTAATAGGTGTAGATTCATCCTTCAAAGATAATTTATCAATTGTAGTCATAGGTGTGCTTACCGGTTTACAGTTTTCCATGCCAAATTTCTTTAGTAATTCCTTCAAGTACTTAGATTGACATAGGAATATACCTTTATCAATCTGTGAAATCTGCAATCCTAAAAAGAATTTTATCTCTCCAATCATAGACATTTCAATTTCTTGCTACATTTTGTTAGAAAAGTCTTTACACAATCCATCTTCTCCTCCAAAAATTATATCATCAACAAAAACTTCCATAACCAAGATGTCATCATTAGTCACTTTTTAGTATAGATTGCTGTCAGCATTACCTTTAGTGTATCTAAGCTTCAAAAGATATTTGTCCAATCTAGCATACCAAGCTCTAGGAGCTTGTTTCAACCCATATAAAGCTTTCCTTAACCTGAAAACCATGTCTTTGTTATCTGTCAAAGAAAATCCATCAAGTTGTTCAATATAAACTTCTTCTTCAAGATCTCCATTCATAAATGCACATTTAACATCCATTTGATATACTTTATAGTTCTTGTGTGCTGCAAAAGCCAATAAAAGTCTGACTACCTCTATTCTAGCTACCAGTGCAAAGGTTTCATTATAATCAATTCCTTCTTTCTGTGAATATCCTTTACACACTAATCTTTCTTTGTTTCTGATTACCATACCAACTTCATTAAGTTTATTTCTGAAAACCCATTTAGTTCCAATTATATTTTTATCTTTAGGCCAGGGAACTAATGACCAAGTGTTATTCCTTTCAATTTGTTCCAATTCATCTTCCATAGCTTTAATCCAATATTTAGCTTCACATGCCTCATTAATTGATGTAGGTTCAATTTGAGAAATAACACATACCTCTTCATTTTCCAATCTTCCTCTAGTCATAACTCCTTGAAATTTGTTTCCAATTATCTGATCTTCAGAATGATACAGTCTTACATACCGGGGTGTTTTTACTTGCTGCAGTTCTTCAGTGACTGTTGAATCTCTAGATGATGCCAGTGTCACTGGATCACCATTTTGTACCAGTGTATTCATAGTAGGTTCATTTGTGATTATCTCTATTACCGGTTCAAAGTCTGTGTACCTTGAATTTCCTCTAAACTATTCATCAATCTTCACATTTGCACTCTCAACAATTTTCTGCAATCTCTTGTTAAAACATCTGTATGCCTTGCTCTTAGATGAATAACCAAGAAATATGCCTTCATCACTTCTAGGATCAAATTTGCCAATATATTCATCTCTTCTAATATAGCATTTACTTCCAAATATTCTGAAATATTTAAGAGTAGGAGTATTACCAAACCATACTTCATGTGGGGTCTTACCGATTTCACCTCTGATGTGAACTCTGTTGAATGTATAGACTGCTGTATTGACCACTTCTCTCCAGTTTATATGAGATAGATTTGCTTCTAATATCATACTTCTGGCTACATCCAAGATAGTTCTGTTTTTCCTTTCCACAATTCCATTCTGCTGGGGTGTCTAGGGTGCTAATAACTGTCTTCTGATCCCATTCACTTTACAGAATGTATTAAATTCCTTAGATGTGAATTCACCTCCTTGATCTGATCTCAAACATTTGATTTTCTTGTCGGTTTCATTTTCTACCATCACCTTGAATAGTTTGAATTTCCCAAATGCTTTAGATTTCTCCCTGAGAAAAGTAACCCAACACATTCTAGAATAGTCATCAATGATTAGCATAAAATACCTATCTCCTTGTATACTTCTAGTTCTTGCTGGACCACATAAATCAGTATGAATTAAATCAAGAACATTGTTAGACTTCTCTGGAATACTCCTGAAAGTTGCTCTAACTTGCTTTCCCAATTGACATTCCTTACATACCAGATTGTCAGGTTTAACAATTTTAGGTAAATCTCTAACTGCCTTAGTAGTACTAATTTTCACAATGCAATCAAAATTTACATGACAATTTCTCTTATGCCATAACCAACTTTCATCAATATGTGCAATCAAACATGCTTTCTCATTGTTGTTCAAATGAAAGATATTACCTCTAGTCTGATTACTGGTTGCAATTTCCAAACCAGTCCTGTTTAAGATTTTGCATTTACCATTCTCGAATTGTAACTAAAATGCTTTCTCAACTAATTGACCAACACTCAAAAGATTATGCTTCAAACCTTCAACATAGTAAACATTATCAGTATTGTGCTTACCATCAAAAGATATAGTGCCTTTTCCTTTGATCAAACAAGATTTATTATCTCCAAATCTTACTAGACCTCCATTGTAATCCTGAAAGGTTAAGAATTTACTCCTATCACTAGTCATGTGATGTGAACATCCTGAATCAATAATCCATTCATCCTTATCTTCAACTTTAGCTACCAGGGCCTATTCTACCGATTGAACAATAGGTGTCGGTTGGTGTTGTGTTATAGAAACAAAAGCCCATCCATTGTCTATCAAATCCTCATCAGAATCATTAGTAACTCCTTCATCAGCATAATAACAAGATTTGTCTCTATTCTTCTTAAAATTGTATTGATGATAGTCAGGGTTAGGCTTATATGTTCTTTTAGCTTCTTCTCATTATCTTGCATGTCTATCAGGACATCTAGAAGCCATATGACCAATCTTATTACAATTAAAACATTTAAAGGGTGCTTTACCTTCATACTTACTTCCTATTGGACCTTTACGCATTTTCCTTGCAAATAGTGCTTCAAGTTCTTCATTTTCTCTCCTGCTTTCTTCAAGTTCTCTTGCATAGAAGGCTTTCCAATCAGATTTATTAGATAATTATGATGATGCTACAACTGATGATGATGCCTTGAAAGCTAGATGTCTTGATAGTAGTAACATGACCAAATTCCTCAAGCTCAAAAGCTGAAAGTTTTCCAACCAAAGTGTCACTAGATACTGATGCATTAGGCATTGTTCTCAATTCATTTATAGTAGTAACTTTCATTTTATATGCTGGTGGAAAAGCTCTTAAAACTTTAGAAATAATCTCATCTTCACTTAAGATTCCTCCACAACATTGTATACCCAAAAAAAATTCATTTACTCTTTCCATAAAAGCAGAAATTCTTTCTTCTGCTTCTTCCATTTTCAGACTTTCATACCTGACCCAGAAGCATTCAAGTTTTGCAATTTTGACTGTGGAATCTCCTTCATTCAATGTTTCCAGTTTGTCCCAAATAGCTTTAGCAGTAGATCTGTCTGACAATCCGATGACTTGCTGATCTGACAATGCGCTCAAAAGTGCTTCTCTTGCTTTGCAATCATTTTCCTCATCTTTAGCCAAGGTAGGTGGATTAGGTTGACCTTGAGTAGGAGAAATATAAGCATTCTTTGTAACATCCCATATGTCCTTTCCAATGCAATTCAAATGTGTCTCCATCCTAATCTTCCATATGCCATAGTTAGTTCCATCAAGTTTCAGACTGTCCTTCCTGAAATAGTTAGAAGACATTGGATCTCCTCAAGCTGTTAAACTTCTGCAAAAGAGGAATAGGCTCTGATACCAATTGTTAGGTCTCGGAGACAACTAAGAGAGGGGGGCTAAATTAGTTGTCCAATAAATTCAACCAAAATTAACTTAACCAAAACTTAATGCTTAGTACCGGTAAACGAAACTTTATGTCGGTAGACAGTCTTAACAGTTAATTGCAGTACCGGTAAAGATTAATGCATGAAACAAAAAGACAATAATATCCACAACACATAACACAAATATTTGTACGTTGAAACCCTATAAGGGGAAAAACCATGGTGGGAAGCCCTACCCACAATCAAATGATACTACTGCAGTTAGTATGTGTGTACAATATGGATTCTGCACATGCAGAAAGGCCAGCTGCCTAGAGCTCATTGCTCAATCACAAAATGAGAGTCACACTGACTACAATTCGATGGTTAGATCCAATGATAATGTACTACACAAAATAGCATCTTCATATGCTGGATTCAGTACCGGTTTAGTTCTAATTTCCTTCACAAAATCCTTCCTTCAACCTTCAAATGATGTCTGCGTGTATAGCTTTGCTTATTTTTGCATATACCTTATTACAATCCTTTTTGCATTTAGACATTAATCTCACAAATGAGATCTTACATTTATACCATAACCTAAGACCAATTTAAATAGGTCGGCTCACTAAAAGATATTACAATAAAATCAATTACAAATAAATCAATATTCGATGCATGATGTTGGCTCAATGCATTTACAATAATAATAGATCATCTCCATAACGTGTCATGCTGATCTAGAATAGATATACCTACCGGTGCATATCCTAGACCTATTTGCTGGTAACAACAAATATGCAAACCCGAATAAGAAAATAACTAAATTGCTAAAACCAAGTGATCGAATAATGTCTTCGACATAACCAAGTAGTCTCCAAGTCGTTCCAAGTGCCGGTGAGCAATATAATCTGTCGGCGAACCAAATACTAGTGACTGTGTATAAGTCTCTAACTTGCTGGTGAATATAACCAAAATCTCCAAGTGCTGATAAGTGATAGCAAGTGATGACAGGTGTTGACATCAATGACAAAAACATATCAACATATCCAAAATGCCAACATAGCATAGGTGTGGGTAGCTCAAGCTCTCGACCGACAGGTCCTAGAGGTAGCCAGGCTGATCCCGCCCCGTGACTGTGTTTTCAGATGCTACATTTTATACTTGAATGTACTTTATTTATATATACACACCTCTTTGTATTTTGATGACCTCTTGATATGATACATTTTTGTACTTTGATGTTTTTGATATTGTACTTTGTGGATGGTTTCATTGATATGACACTTTGATGATGCTCATGGATGCTCCATGATTATTGATGTTCATTGATTTGAGATACTGAAATTTCTTGATTTGATGGACATTGTTATTGAAATGTTATCCAGATAATTTGGTCATTTATTGCATCACCGACGATATGTTTCTAACTTACATCATTGATTTTTCCTTTGGATCAACATGTGGTCACACCTATATATGATGATATGTTATGGATGTGGTTACTTTGATTTTGATGAGCTATATGATATGCTTTTGATCTAGATGACTTTTGCAGATGTTGATGCAGATGATGTGATGTGTGTGTTTTTTATTTTTATGATCTATATGCTTATATGATGATTGTAATGTACTATATGTTTAGAAGGTGATATGCAGATGATGGTTAAATTTTATAAATGCAGATGTGTCTAATGATGTTTTGTGCTTTTGGGTGTTGTGGATAATGCAATCTATAATGGTAGATGTTGTTGTTATGAAATGCTCATGTTTGGGATGGATTGCGATAATGATATGATTTTGAATGGTGAATTGTATTGATAATGTTAGATGTATCTTGAAAATGAGATGTATGATATGTAATGATAATGTGAGATGATAATGTCAAATAATGCAATGAATGTAACTATAAGCAAGATTTTAACATGGTATAAATGATAATGATAATGCAAAATTAATATGAGAATGCGCCGAATGATCATATGCAACCTAATGCAAGGATTAAAAAAATGAGAATGATATGCAAGGTTTATTGAAATTTTAAAGATGATAAATGATACTAATGGAAAATCAAAATGATATGTAACTTAATGCAAGGTTTATTGAAATTTAAAAGATGATAAATGATACTAATGGAAAATGAAAATGATATGCAACTTAATGCAAGATTAATAATGAAATGATACTAATGCATTCTCGTTCCCACAAGTTGTCATCTTCTTGATCAATGTGGTAGTGTTTCCTTTATTGTCATCATTGGGCCTTGATGTGTTGAAAGTTGATACAAGCATCATGGTATAATTGAACGATAACGACTTGAGTATAACTTACATGGATTTTGATATTGCAAGATAGCACAAGTGTCGAGATATAATTGAACCAAGATGACTTGAGTGTTGCTTGCGTAAAACAAACAAGAGTTAACCTTTTTTCCAGACAAATCTGAAATGTCTTCAGTGATATGTTACCTGATCACGTCGTAAGACAAATTTGCATAGTAGAAGGCTTCACTCCCAAACAACAGACAAATAAAACATCACATTCCTTCCTTGCTACTCTAGTCATGAGATATCCCTGAGTTTCTTAGGAGATATGATAAGCAAAAGATCAAATCCACAAGTAAACATGCATGCTATTGGGAATGTATCTTTGTCACATAAAACATCTTGCAATTATGATCAGTTCAAAGAGCCTGGATGTGTTCACTTTTGTGTTTACGCTCATACATGGATATGTGCTTAGTTGTTTGTTATGATTCTTGTTTTCTCTTGATGCATGTTTGACTTGTTGTTAAAAGCTAAAGCTGAGATGCCCCAACGAGGTCACAAACTTTCTCCCACTCTAGCTATTACTTGATATGGATATTTACACTGATCACCAAGCCATGGTGGGACATGATTTAGATTATCAGGGACATTGACTACACTAAGTATGTCCAGGATGATGTGGAGTGTATAAGTGTTTGGAGGTGACTATGGGCTTAGATCAGATGGATCAAAGATATGATACAAGTACTGATAGATGGAGGAGCCATTCTCTCACAAGTGGCACTTGTTGTCAAGTTTTCACCACTTGTTTTTATTGCACTTTTTGATTTGTTTTTCATTTTTTTTTATTTTTTTGATTTGATTTGTTTATTTTTTTACTTGATCCATGCATTGGATGACTCAAGTGTAGAATTTCTTCAGATGGATGCTGTTGGTTGGTTCGTTGAGCATGTCTCCTTCTAAAGTTGACAGCTTTTATGCTCCTAATCCATAGGCTGATATGATGAAAAATGTTCCCAACTAGTTGGGCTCAAACTTCCCCTTCTCTCGGTCTTGCTGATTTATGAGATTTTCTTTTAGGACGAGATAACCAATTTTGAAATCCCTTGGGATGACTTTGTGATTATAGGTTCCGCTCATTCATTGTTGATATGCCTTGAGATGGTCATAGGCACTTTGTCATCTTTCATCAAGAAGCTCTAGTTCTTGCAACCTGTTCACTCGATATTCCTCATCTGGTATGAGGCCCTTTAAAGATACTCGGAGAGATGGGATTTCTACCTCAAGAGGCAGAATTGCTTCTGAGCCATACACCAATAAATATGGTGTAGCCCCTATAGGTGTGTAGATACTCATTCTATAGGCCTAAAGTATCGGATTGAGTTGTACATGCCAATCCTTGCCAGCATCATTCACTGTTTTCTTGAGGATTTTCAAGATTGTTTTGTTTGATGCTTTTGCTTGGCCATTCCCTTGTGGGTAGTATGGCGTGGAAAAGAGATCTTGGATATTAAATAACTTGCATATCTCTTGTACATCCCGATTCTTGAAAGGACATCCATTATCTATGATGATGGAGCTAGGGATGCCATATCAACAAATGAGATAGTTGAGGATGAATGATGAGATCTGCTTTCCAGTCACGGTGGTCATTGGGACTGCTTTGATCCACTTGGTGAAGTACTATGTGGCAGTGATAATGAACTTATGTCTATTTGAAGAGGAAGAATGAATCTTTCCTACTAGATCAAGTATCCATTGACAAAAAGGCTAAGATGTGGTGAATGGTTGTAGCTCCTGTGTTGGTGCATGTATAAGGTTACCATGAATTTGGCACTTAGGACATTTCCTAGCAAATTGATAGGACTCTCTTTCCATTGTCGGCCAGTAATATCCCATTCTTAGAAGTTTCTTGGTGAAAGTAGGACCACTTGAATGCATACCACAAATACCTTTGTGAAGCTCATGTAAGGCGGAGTCAGGTTTGTTACGATCGAGGCATCAAAGAAGAGTACCATCTAGACCTTGACGATAAAGTGTGTCAATGGTTAAGGTATAGCGAGTGGCTTGTTGGATGAAGCTTCATTTTTGGTTATGAGATAGGTCGGGTGGGAGGGTATTTTTTTTGAGATAGTTATAGATCTTCCCATATAGAGGGGAATCAGAACTAGTCAAGGCACAAATGACTTGGGATGTTGAATTATCATAGGATAGGGAAAACAATTGCTCCACTAGGAATTCATAATGATTCTGTTTATCTAGAATTTGTATAAGCAAGATGATAGTGGCCATTTCATTGATAGCTCTATTTTCCAATCTTGGAATCTACTCAAAGGTGATGTGCACAAAGTACTTTTTGAAGTCATTTACCATTCTCTTGTAAGACATTACCTTATCATCTTTGTCTGATAGTCATCATTGATTTGATTGATGACTAATTGATAATATCCATAGACTTTTAATTTTATGATTCTCCATTCTACAACTAGTTTTATTATTGTTACCAGAGCTTCGTATTCAACAATGTTGTTGGTGCATGAAAACATTAGTTTGTAAGATCTTGGAATTGTGTGACCTTCTGGAGTGATGAAAATGATGCTGACACCCGATCTATGTTGTGTATAGGATCCATCAAAGTATAGGGTCCATTACTTAGGTATGACAGTGAGTACATCCATATTTAGAAATTCCACCTGTAGTGGGTGTTGGTCTGGTATTGGTGCTTCTGCCAATTTATCTATAATTGCTTGTCCTTTGATAGCCCTGCATTCTATGTACTGAATGTCGAACTCACTTAAGATCATGACCCATTCAGCTAATCTTCCTATGAGTGTGACCTTGCTGAGTAGATACTTGAGAGGATCAATCTTTGCTACCAGCTTGATTGTGTGGGGCTAACATATAGTGGCAAAATTTTTGAGAGGCAAACACCACTACTAAGCAATCCTTTTTGATGAATATATAATTGAGTTCATATCCATTCAAAGTCCTATTGATGTAATAGATAGCCCTTTCTTTGCCTGTTGGATCTTCTTGTGCTAGCAGTGCCCCCAATGACACTTATGTTGTTGATATATAGAGGATGAGTGGCTTGCCTGCTATTGCTGGTACCAAAACTGGTGGATTCATTAGATATTGTTTGAGCTGGTGGAATAATTCTGCATATTTATCTTCCCATCTGAAAGGTATATTCTTATAAAGCAGATGATTGAATGGGAGACATTTGTCGGCTAATTGAGCAATGAATCATCTGATAGATTACAGCCTGCCCTGAAGAGATCGTAGCTAGATAATGTTTTTAGGAGGTGGCATCTCCATGATAGATTGAACCTTTGCAGGGTCCACCTTGATGCCTTTTTCTGATATAATGCAGCTCAAGAGTTTTTCGAATGTGAATCTGAAAACACACTTTTTAGGATTCAATCTGACATTGAATTGCTCTAATCATTGAAATATTTTATATAGGATGTCGAGGTGTTATGCTCTTGTGAATGATTTAGCTAGCAAATCATCTACATAATCCTCCATGAAAGTATGCATCATGTTATGGAAGATTGTTATCATGGCTCTTTGATAAGTTGCACTAGCATTTTTCAAGCCAAAAGGCACGACGTTCCAGTAATATGTTCCCCATGGACATGTGAATGTGGTTTTATCTTGATCCTCTAGAGCTATCTTAACTTAGTTGTAGCCTAAAAAATGGTCCATGAGTGATAGCATTGTGTGCCATATTGTTAGATCAACAATAGTGTCAATGCTTGGCAAAGGAAAGTCATCTTTCAGACATGCCTTGTTGAGGTCTCTGAAGTCTGTACAAATCCTTATGCTTTTATCCAGTTTAGAAACTGGTACAATGTTTGAGTTCCATTCAACATAGTCTATAGGTTGGATAAATCCAATATCTAATAACTTCTTTTGTTCTGCTTTGACTAATAATACCACATGTGGATTCATCTTCCTTAATTTATGTTTGACAAGTTTAGCTCTAGGAGTGATAGACAAGTGATGCATGATTAGATTTGGATCTACCCCTGGCATGTGCCAAGTGGACAAGGGATTAGAGTTCCTTTAAAAAATAAGATACGTAAAACCTCATTCAGACTTGGATATAATAGTTCAAAACCCACTGAAGCATCTAAAATACCATCTCTCAATGTGAATTCCATATTTAGTAGTGATGACTATGCTATGTCAAATGAAACCCTTGCTGACCTTATTTCAATTATATCATCCTCTTCATCTCTCAACACTCATAAGGAAATGGTGATGATTGACAAGTCCCTTTATGAGGCTTTCCTAGTGGTCAGTATAAGTTCAAGAAAAAATGATTTGATTCTCCTTGAAGAATTAGACAAAATTTGGTTTTTTCTTTTTCTATGAGTGATTCTATGATGTATGGTTTTGGCTACCGCTTCAGTGTCAATATTCATTAATTGAGCTGGCTCAATCAAGATTGGTGACCTCTCCTAGTAATGTTCAGGAAGAGTGTCAAGTCTCCCATCTTCAGGTGCCTCAAAAAAGTTTTCACCTTCAGATACATCCTTTATTTTTACTTTTTTGTTTTTGCGATCTAATACTGCCATTAAATTGTTTTCACCATTATATCCATTTTTTGTTTTTCTTTTGCAACTGAGAGACTTGGCACTTCGTTAATTGAAGATATCGTTACGTGGTTCACTAGTGGAGCATGTTTTGGGGTTGACTGTGCATAGGTATTGGACAATGGCCTCATCATTTGGGAATAATGGTATATCATGATGTTCGAGTTCTTCCCAGTCTATGAGGTTAGGATATATGAGCAGTAGGGAGTGATTTGGCAGGTCAAGATCAGCTATTGTAAGTGTCATGATGGAGACATTGTCATATTTGTTTGGGACATCCATAAGGTCTATGATATTCTCGAGGTCTTCGATGGTACTCTCATCCATATTTCCTTATTTGTATTGTCGCTTCTCATTCTCACTAGCCTCATAGATATGTTGTGGTCCAAATTCAAATGATTGAGATCTTGAGCCTTGTTCCTCATGAGAAATGGGTGTGTATGCGTGGATTGTATCCACTCCAATATCCTCTGTAATATTAGAACAAGTATCCTACTCATACTCATTGGAATCAGTTTTAGATTCACTATCCTAGGTTACCTCACTAAATCTAACAAGGATGTCATATGGTGAGAAAAGATCACTGATAATTGATAATAGCTAGTTAGCTTGTTTTGATTCAGGATCTGTGCTTGTTTCTATTCTTTGAATTTGTTCATACACAATTTCCCTTCTCTAAGTAGGAAGCTCCTCAGTTTGCGACTCAGATTCAGTTTGATTAGGTTCTTTTACATGATCTACTTTCTTATAAGAAGCTTCCTGCCTTTGGATAGCGTGTTATTCTTGTTGCCTCTCATTTTCTTCATGTTTTTTCTCTTTCTTTATCTTTTCTGTTGCTTGGTGTAGTGCTTCTTGCCATGAGTCTTCATTATGTTTTTTCTTTTCTCTCCATTGAGGTTTTTGATGATGAGATCTCTTTTGTATAGGGGAATATGCTAGCCATACCCAAGTCATGTTTTATCTCTTGCTAATTGGGAATGGGGTTGTATGGGTTGTATGATACCTTCTTGATGCTGGCCAATAGGTCCTTTTCCTTTGTTTTCCATTCATTGGATCATCCAGAACCCATTTCCATAATGTTATGTTGGTACGACTACTTCTATGGTATCAACTTTGATTTCTTCCTCATCCTTGTATAGCCAGCTAAGGATGTCTTTATCTTCTAATTCTTTAGCCAGTGTGCCCATTTGGATAAATTTACCATCAAAATTCTTGATGGGTTGTGGTGCCTGATATCTTGTTGTGGAAGGTTGTCCATGAGACCTTGGTGAAGTTGGAAACTTAGATAGACACAAGGGTTCAAAAGAGTATTCCCCCATGCCTTGGTCCTTTATTTTCATCTTTTTCTTGAAGTGCATGGATACGAACTTGAGTTCTTCTTGATGGTTGGATGATGAGGAAGCTTGGGCCTCCCTGTTGTGTGGAACCATGACATTTTGCATTGCCTCCATAGCATTGCAGCACAGAAAATGGTTAGTATCTTCTGATATTAAAATTTCTTGTCTGTTGTAGGGGGACTTGAGACATTGATGGTACATAGAAGGTACCACTTGCATTTCATGGATCCAAGGATGACCTAGAGTATGTTGTATTTCAAGAGTATGTCCAGTACTTAACACACTGTGTCTCTTTTTACATGACCTACCTGAATGGGTAGTATCATAGTTCCTTCAGATGATCTTTCTTCATCATCATAGACTTTGATAGTGATTTTATTTTTAGGATCAATAGCTTTCTTAGAGAAGCCCAATGCACGTATAAGATTTAAAGTATATATATTGAGACCAGATCCTCCATCTATTAATATACTTTTTACCTGGTGTTTATAGACTAAGACCTCGATATGTAGTGCGGTGTTATGCAGATGAATCAAGGAGATGTCATTATGTTTAGAAAAAAGATATGTTATGTGGCACCACCATATGGGCCACCATGTCTTTGAACTGATCAATATCTAGATCATTTGGAACATTTATTTCAACAAGAGCTTGCTCCAAGATATCCTTGTGTTTTGGTGAAAGTTTGAGCAACTCAATTATTGATATCTAAGTAGGCATTCTCCGTAGTTGGTTAATGAAGTTATATTGAGTCTTGGGGAGAGTTGTTGTTGTTGATGTGTTCCCCTTCAAGACATATTTCTGAGCCCTTGTTGTCACATTTAGCGATGCATGTTCTTGTTTGTATTTGATTTTTATGACATTCACTTGATTGTCATATGTCGATATGTGATTAATGGTGTTTTTCATATATGTGATTGATACAAGCTCCTTTATTTATTTTTGATGTTGATGCTCCTCCCTTGTCATAATTAGTAAGAGGATTTTTGAAAGCTTCATGGTCACCATTGGTTTTATGACCCTCAATTGTTAAGTCTCCCTTGTCTATCATATCTTGAGCTAGGTTCTTCAACCTCATGCAATCATTTGTTCTATGCCCCTTGTTTCGATGATAATCACAATAATGAGAGTCATTCCACCATGGTGGTTTGACTTGGGGTTCAAAGTTGCTTCTGGCTAGCAATGTGATGATCTTATTTGCTAATAGCTCTTGAAATACCAATTCCAAGGTTTGTCCTAATGGCATGTATGTTCATCGATACGGGGAAGTGTTAGTGTTGCCTCCTTGATTTTTGTTGTCCCCTAGGTTTTTGTTATTTTTGCCTTGGTGATTGTTGTTGTTGCCTTGGTGATTTTTATTATTTCCTTGGTGATTGTTATTGTTGTTTGACATTGAAGCTCCTTGCTTAGTATTGCATTGATAAGTGTTATTGCCTTGATTGACATTTATTTGATCATTTGGATGGTGGGTTGCCTGATAAAGTCAAAACTGGTTGCTTAGACTTTCATTGTTGGCATTGACTACCCCATCATTAACAATGTTTTTGTTTCTTGTCCAAAAGCTGGACTTGTCTAAGTTGTTGTTATTGTTTCTATTGTTAAAGGTGTTATTGTTTGACGAACTAACACCTTCCTTAAAGAACTTCAAGGTTCCTTTCTTGATGGAAGGTTCCTCTACTTGGATACCATTCTCTATTTATTTTGCAAAAGATGGTATACATTGTAGTTTGAGATGATAACTCATTTCACTATTTAAATTGTCTATGAAGATTTCCATATTTTCCTTTTCAGGTACATATCGTGGGTACCTTGTGACCATGCGCCTCCATCATTGTAGAAACACCATGAATGTTTCATTATTCTTTTTCTTCATATTATATACGTCAATCATGGTGATTGCGTGTTGGATATTATAGGATTATTGTATTATGAATTTATTCACCAACTGGGAGGTGTGAGTTTTGACAACCACTCCATTGTTTTCCCTCCCAAACTTCTTGGGAATGGTCTCATTAGGTATGTGTCATTGTGAGCGAACTCGAAGCTCATAGTAGAAAATTCCCAGACGTGATCATGAGGATTACTCTTACCATCATATTTGTCATACTTTGGTATATCTAAATTTGGGGGGAAAGGTACCAAGCTTAATCTCCTATCAAAAGGATAAGGACAAATGTCCTCTAATGAGTATCTTATCATGGTCCCTTGTTGCATGTCCTACATTTTTAATTGAATTGTTTGGATTTGTTGTGTAAGAATAGCTAGGGGTGCATTGGTCCTTCGATGGTAAGCTTTCCCTCATTCATTAAGATTGTCACGATTACAGGTATTGTCTTGTTCGTGAGTGTTATCTTATTCATAGGTGTGATATCAGTTGTGTGTGTTGTCTTGATCATGCATTTCCTCTCCTTCTTGATTTTTGTAAGTATAAGTCCTTTCTCTTGTTCATGAGATTCTCTCATCAGTATTCCTTAAATTTTCTATGTCAAAATCTACACGAATATTGACTCCTTTATTAGTTAGCACGAGGAGATATTTTTGCTTATCTGATTCTATAAGCCTTTCTACGAGTTTTTGGAAAGCAGCATTCTCTTGAAATTCTTGGAGAATCTCTTCGGTGATCTTTGTTTCTCCCATATTTGTATATTCTTCAAAAGGATTGGACTCTCTATGACTCATGCCTGATTCTGGTTGTGATTCTTTCTCTTTAATTTTCTGAGATAGAGTGACACTGGGAATTAATATATCTCTATAGTAGTGAATTCCTCTTCTTCTATTGGGGTTCTTGGTAGAGTTGGTGGCTCAGGTTGAGCTTCGTTGTAAGTGACAAGAATCTTTAGAAACAAGGCAAGATTAATCCTTCCTCCATTATTAAGGTGTTGGTTGAATGCTACTTTCTGAATGTAAGCCCTACTCCTCAAAGGCTCTTTGTCAAATTCGTTGGTTTTTCCTTGGATATACAACCACATATGATGTAAGAAAAGGCAATGTGATTTAAGGAGTTGATGATTGATATAAAGAAATTTACTTCTCTTGATAAGTGCCTTAGAACTAGGTTGTCTTTTCTTCTCAAAATGTGGGGAGTGGTCATACAAAATGATCAATGTTGATGTTTATGTTGGATATAGATACTTTATTTTGGATACTCAAACTTACTTGTAAAGTAAAAGTTTAGGTTGATTCACTTCTATGACAAAGTGTGTCAAATGATATGAGTCAAGTTTCATGATGTAGAAACTTAATTTGACAACTTGAGAACCTAACTAGGTATTGTTTTGATAAGACTTGTTGGATGATGGAACCTTTGATCACTCAAATGGATACTCCTTAATTTTGTTGGATGAAATCTTATCCTAAGATAGTTGAAGATCTGATTCTTTTTTCTAAAGGTGCTTAGTTGGATTTGGAAATTCTCTTCTCACTAAGGTTGGTCTTTGCTCTTTGTTTTGAACTAATTGCTGTATTAGTTAATTTGTAACTTGCAAGATGTTTTAATATTCATGACAAGAAGACATAGTATACATGAAAACAATGGCCATCCCTATGCTAAACATTGAGTGTATGTTTTTGTGAGGATGTTTTCAAATCCCCAATGTTATCACTAGTCTGATTTACAACAAAAGACACATCAGATAGACTGTTTATTCAAAATTCATTGACAATATCATATCCCACTAGTCTCGATACTCTGTCAGCTCAAATAGCCTTGTCACCCCTAGAGGGTGTTCATTTTTTGGCCTTTTTCTAGAAATTAACACAAAGTGAATTGCTTCACAGTTGGGTAGTTATCTTGGGAGATATATGGTGAGTAATCTTGGGGGCGGATTATTCCCCACCCTTGCACTATGATATTGCCAATGTTTGGCAACTGAATTGGCTCAAAGTTTCTAATGCTTAGGGCCATAATCAGGCTTCTGTTTGGTATTCAGTGATAAACTCCCTTGGGAGGCTTCCCAACCTTTAGACCAAAGGCTTTACATATCTTAAAGATATTGAAGGAAGGCTAATGGTTGAGCAAAATGGTTGGAGGAGATTTTCATCAACCTCCACATTTGATTATAGTGGGTTGGAATACTTGGCGATAAAGTCATTTCCCACTTGGGTCGTACACTTCTCACTAGCCCTTTCAAGGCTTCAGGAAGGTAGACCCTCTAAAGTATTTAATGCTTGAAAGTAAATAAGGCAATGAAAAAGTGGGTTTGGCTTTTCTATCCCACAAAGCAATTTGTTGTCTAACTATGAAATTGAAATCCTGGTCAACATAAAGCAAAACGCGTTTACTTGAAATGGAAATCACTTTACAAAAAAAAATGGAAAGATTGATTGTTCTTTTTACCTTTGCAAGAAAATCAAAATTTGTTGTTCTTTTTAGAGCCCAAAATTGGGGTGTGACTCCTAACTTGTAGGAAAGTAAATGTTTGATTTGTTGTTCTTTTTATCTTGCAAATGTGATTCTTTTTAGAGCCCAAATGAAAATAAGGTTGATTTTTAAGCCCAAAATAAAGATGATACTTTTTTTAAACCAAAGGAAAAATAAATTATTTTTAAGCCAACTTTGAAAGGAAGTAAAAAGAAAAACAAAATCTATTCTAACTCCTCCAAATCTACGAGAAACTATTGGGAAAACCTGCAAGAAAGGAAGCTAGCAAAATCAAAATCTCAGGTGGGCTTCCACAAGCCTAATTTTCAACACTGGATTACACTTTTAATTCTCTGTTTTATATGCACAAAAATAGAGATCATATGCGCCAAAAGAACTATCGTATGCACAACAGAAATAGTCATATGTGCCACAAAAAATGTTATATGTGCAATAGAATATGTTAAATGTGCAATAAAAGATGTTGTATACGTAAAAGAAAATGTCAAATGTGCGAGAATATATATTATATGTGCAAGAAAAGATGTTGTATGAGCAAAAGAAAATGTCAAATGCATGAGAATAGATATTATATGTACAAGAAAATATGTTTTATGCGCAAGAAAATCTATCAAATGCGGGAAAATAATCGTAGTATGCGCTATTCTGCGTTTGAAATCTATAGGCATGAATCCTGGGGAAAAAAATAGAAATGTCTAAAAATGAGGTTTGAGCCCCATGGTGGGCGCCAATTAATGTATGCCTGGAATGTGGTATCAACCTGCAATAGGGGAAAACATCTCAAACACACACATGAAACATTATGTTAGAGGTTAGAAACCAAAATCTAAAACCAAGAAGCTAACTTTGAAAAACCAAACTCTACGCACGTTCCATGTTCCTCTATCTCTAAAGATCCTCAAGATTAAAGGTGGCTCTCACTTGGAACAACACTTGATCTCTTGGATGAAAACCTGGAGAACAAGATTAAGGATATGTATGATTCTAAGATCTAAATGGAATGTAACTAAGATCTTAGTGATATGCTAAGATGAGATGATGAAGATGAAATACAGAACTAGATGATTAAGATTTAGATGAGTTCCAAATTGAAAGCTAAGATGATGCTATATGATTTATTTAAGCTAAGAAAAGATATGCATCTAAGCTAAATGAAACTAAAATACTATGATATGAATTCTTGATGCTTTAAGATGACAAAGAAAGCTCCTTAACCTGCAATGCGACTATAATTTAGATGCACAAAAGACTTAATGATGAGAATGAAGAATGAGAAATCTATTTATAGGGAAAATAGGGCAATGGAGGGTTGAGATTGAATAATCTCAACAAGGGCTAGGATTGAAAGTTATCAATCCATGTTAGGGATTCAGTCCAATCTCAAGTTGACGAATGTCAGCTTGAGAGGGCTTGAGAGGAGATGTAAGAGACATTAAATTCCTGAGGAGACATGAAGGTTACCTTAGGAGGTAACGTTATGGCTAGGTTAGTTAATAACCAATGGATACAGCCTTTACCCAAGGGGTAAAATCTTGTGCAAGGGTTAATACGATAACTAGGGTCAAAGCCATGAGTGCTTGATGAGACCCCTGGGTTAGCTGAGGGTTAAGTTAGAGAGAAAGTCTCTAACCATGTGGGAAGGTTGAGTTAACCATTAATGGTTATGAAGACATTGGGGACAAATTTGTAAGAGTCCTTCCAAATTTGGGGAACTCAACAAGTTAGCTTGTTGAAGGAAATAAAGTCTTGAATGCATTTAGAAGACTTTCTTCCAAATTTGAGAAGTGACCTCCTCAAATTTAGGGAAAGGACATGATTAGGAGTTGATTAGGCTAATTCAAAAGGTTTAGAGGAATCTAGAAGGATCTAGAAGAGTTTTAGGAGGCAAGTGGGAGATGTAGGATTTTGTAAGTAGATGAGAGAAAAAAGAATTTAATTAAAATAAAATTAATTTATTTTAATTTTGGTTGCAACTTGCATTTGTAGGATTTTGCAAGTGGGGGGATTTTTAAAATAAATTTAGATTTTTTTTTTGATAAAAGTGGATATACCACTAAATTATTTAAATCTTTTACTTGGTGTCTGGTTCAATGAGCGTCGAAGGGAAATAACCAGTAAGAAAACCCTTCAGTATTTCTCCAAAAAACATAAGGCCTGCCTACCCAATACAACAAGGCCTCCTGAGCACAATCTAAAAACCCCTCCCCATATTACATAATCAATTCCATTAGATATAAAAGAAGCTTCCATAAAAGGCATACATAAAGATATAAATAATATAATCATCCTATTAGATCACTGTAAAGAACAACAACCAATTACAGCTTTAGAACAACCAGAAAAGAACATCCACGAACAACCCCTGGCTACACAAAACAATTTTTAAAACCATTTATTAGTATGAGACATAAAACAAGAAATGAAACCACTGCAAGTGAGCATGCCATAATGAGAATCATGATCAAATGGAGAATAACCCAAAGAAGAAGGAGAATAAGATGCTGGAATCCCGATGGAACCAAAATGAGGCCAAACCAAAAGATCACCCATAAGAAGAGCCAAGAAAGAAAGAAAAAGACAAGAAACCACAACATATATCGTAACACCTACAATTTCCAAGTTCCAAAGGATAACCATCACCTTCCAAGCCTCAATAAAGTCATCTGCATGAAGCAGATTGCACTCCCACCCTCAATCCTCATCTTAAACATATGAGAAAGACAACCACCAACAAGAATCTATAGGAGGAAAAAATGATAAGAACAGAGAAATAGGAAACCCGTATATAACCCAAAACAAGTGAGAGAAGACATCATAACAGCTATAACTTGTAGTGAAGCACGAAATCTCTTAGAAGATGACATAACCAACTCGCCCAAACATAATTACCAAGCCCATGATCCAAAAAAATGATCAACAACCAAGATAAAGAGCACACACATACATAATTACCAAAACCAATCACTCAAGGTACATTCCATGATAATAAACAAAGCCAAAGATCAATGATGATTACACAATAACTGAATGGGAAAAAGAGCATGTGAGAACATCACAATCCAATAAGTAACTAGATAAACTCGATCCAATTGACAAAGGAAACATGAAAGAGACATACTGAACGGATAAAACTCCATCACCACCATCATTCATAGAGAAAATAATTAACATGTATGGCATCAGAAAAAGTGTTACCATAAGATAAGCAAATGGACAACACCCTCCCTAATGTAATAAATACAAGAACATCCACAACGAACACGGTGTGTGATGAAAGCATCAAACCGCCAACTTACAGAGAGGATACCACCAATCCTAAAGAATTATAGAAATGGTCTAAGCTCAGATTACACACCTACAAAAACAAGAAAACACATGCCAAAACACTTCAAAATTGAGGCCCCCAAGCCCATAAATCAACAGAATAATCAAGAAATGTTGATCATAGAAGACTAAAATAGAATGCTAATGCAAGAAGAGGGAATATCCGTAGGGGAGAATTCCAAATATTCCAAGCCCTCAACTGCTACTTTATTAGCAAGAAATCAGCAATACAATTAATTTCCCTATAGCAATGAGAAATGGTAAAGGAACTAAAACACTTTAATTGAGCAAGAATTTAGTCTAAAAGGTATTGTAAGTTCCAGGAGGTACATTTCTTATTGGAAACTAAATGAAAAACCAACATAGAATCCCCTTCAATGACAATATCCTTAATGTTCAGAGAAATGACTAAATACAAACCGAATGATAAAGCATGAAATTCTGCAGAATTGTTAGAACCAAAACCAATATATTTACAAATAGCTTTGACAATATTTGCATTATGATAAAAAAAGATAGCTCCAATCTCAGATTTGCCCAGATTGCCCTTGGCAGTCCCATCAAAATTTAATTTAAAAGATAATTGCGGAGGAGGGGACAATTTAGCAAGCATACACTTGACAACATAAGATAAACCTAATGATACAACCCCATGAGAGGGAATGACTCGAAGAGCCTCCCAATTCCATGTCACCCAATTATCCCAGTAAGAAAAGGAACACAAATGATCCAAATTTTTATAAATATAAGAAAGCACCAATTAAAAAATGGAAGATTAAATCCTACCTAGCACATTCATCAATGAAGCAGATTTATGCTTGAAAATCCTAGAGTTCCTCTCAAGCCAAATATTCCAAATAACAATAGACGGAGCAACAATCCAAAGAAAAGAGTAAAATGAAGTCAAATACAACAAAGTCCAAGCCAAAAAATGAGATAATAAATTAGAACAAATGGCAGAGGACCATCCAAGCTTACCAAACAACCAATACCATCAATCTGAAGTAAATGGACAATGCAAAAACACATGGTCCATATATTCCATGAAGAAGCCACAAAACACACAAGGAAAAATAGTTGTAATCGCAAGTCTATCTAATCTCATCCTTGTAAGAACTCTATCTTGAACTGCAAGCCAAGAAAAAGAACCAACTTTAGGAAGAGAAGCTGAATGCCAAAAGAGCTGAGAAGGCCAAGAGGGGATAGAAGAGGAATGAGACAAAACCTTGTATCCCTCCCTTATTGTATACGAACCTAAAACATTCTTAGTCCAGATCAAATCATCCTCCTTATCCTAAAATACTTGCAATCTCTTATCAAGCTCTTGCATATAAGCATCTTTGAGTTCTTGACCTATCAACATAGAATCAATTGATTTCCAACGAAAAACAAGATAGGGACCTGAAACATCAACAACACAATAATTAGCAATAAACACACCCCAAAGATCAGTGAGGATATCAGAGAAAGGAGACCAATCCCGAATGGAAGTCAAGGAAGCATGGCCATTCCAAACTTCATCCCAAAATTGAGCCTTTCTCCCATTATTAATTACCCAAGAAAGATGGGGAAGGATAACCGATCTACAACTAGAAATAAAATTCCAAAAAGCTGACCCTTTTGGAAGAGATGAAGATGTGAGTAACCGTTCTCTAGGAGCCCCCTTAGATACTTAGCAATATAAGAGAGGCCCATTTACTTGAGGGGTCCTTATAGAGCTTCCAGACAAGTTTATCCCCCAAAGCTTTATTCTGAGTAACTAAATCTCTGATACCCGAACCCCCTAACTCCTTAGGAAGACAAACCTTATCTCAGGCTAAAAGAGGGATCTTCTTCTTTCCCCCAATATTGTCATTCCAAAGAAAGGATATTAAAGACACCTTAAGCTCATGAAAAACCTTGGGAGGAGTTTTCAAAACATACATCAAAAAAATAAGAATAGCATTAAGAACTGACTTGATCAGAAGAACCTTACCAGCTAAAGTAAGCCATTTATGATTCCAAGAAGAAACTCTAGAAGATATCACATGAACCTGTTAGGCCCAATATGGAAAGCTAATGTACTGAGAGGGGAGGGGTGAATCAGTACTCCAAAACTTTTCTTGAATAATAACTTTACTGTTATGCATAAACAAAATAGTGCAGTAACATAAAATAGAGTTAAAACAATAGATAACAATCATACATGATTCACTCCATAACACATATATTTTGGTTACGTAGAAACTCTTGGTTAGAGAGAAAAAATGCGGTGGGGATGGCACCCACAACTTCACTACTGCAATAATAAAGAGTGCTCAGTTAGAGCTACATATTAGCTATTTCTGATAGCTTACCCTATTAGGAGTAACAAGATATGTTAGATCTACCTTGCTAAAGGATTTTACAACATTTAATCTAAATGCTGTACCTGGTTAGAGGCTTTACAATTTATAGACTTGATTAGAGTCTTTTACCCTGTTAAAGGTTTCTCTGACAACTTCACAATATTACAATAAAATCATTACAAATATCTGCAACTTTACATCTGAAATGTTATAGCAGATTCTATGTGCTCAGAATAGATTATCTTGCTTATAGCATACCTCGGTAACCCATATAGTAACTCGGTAAACCCTTATGTTTACTCTATTCTTTGATTGTTCTCTAGAAACCTTCTCGGTGACCTTTGTGTCTCTGTAATAGTCTTTGTATAAATAGATATCTTAAGACGGTGATCCAATTCATTGCTTCGATCTTACAAACATGATTCCTCGAATGAATAACTATACAAAATATTTCATTGGTTAGATTGATCTCAAAATCATACACAATCTTCTAGTGCAATTTCCAATGTGATAACGATTAGATGTGCCTCAATCTTGTAACATGTTTTCATATGCATGTCTAGGTTCAATGAATCTGGTAACATGTTTCACTCGGTGTATATCAACTCGGTGTGTCATCTTTGTTGCTCGGTAGACATAAAAAGATACTCGGTAGACATTTCGGTGTGTACTGCGCTCTGTGACTACTTTCTTCTATAACCGACTAGACTCTGCATACCGACTTCTCTGTGTATACCGACTGCATGATTCGGTAGTGTTAATCGACTAGAGTATATAGTATGACTTTGAATATAAAAACTAATGGCAACTTGATAAGTAGTAACAATCTCCCCTTTTGACATTAGTTGATATGTTTGACAAAAACTACTTTCAAAGTCATAACTCAAAAATCTATATACTTTGCAAAATGACTATACTTGATAGTATATACAATAGTCAATGAAATAGTATATTCAGATATACTCCCCTTATCATTATATTGTACATAATTTTGATTTTGCATGCTTGGTTCTGTGCTTGTGTGCTCTGCTTATTGTCGTTGGATACTCGGCATACTCTACTCGGTATACTCCCCTTGTATACAATACTCTGAATACTATATCATTCTCAATACTGTATCAAAACTGTATCACTCCCCAAATATATTATATCACTCCCTCAAGACTATCATATTACTCCCCCTTTTTGACAAACATCAAAAACTTTAATTTCCATCCGAGGGCAGTAACTAGTCAAAAATGGATTTGTACTTTTTCCAAGCATTGGTGAGAGCGATAGAGAATGCATCCTTTACACTTTCCATTAAAGAATTTTGTGCTTGAATATCAGCCAATAGTGATATTAAGCCATCAAGAGTGCTTCCCTCTTGTGTAGTAGATAGGCATGTGGCTCAGTTAATCTATTCTTGAATGGATGAAAGATGAGGAAGGAATAATGTCTGGAGTGTCATGATATCCATCTTGATCTTGTGTTCTTCATTTCTTAGTTCCAATTGTTGAGCCATGAGCTGTTGAAGCTTGGCATAAAAATTCTGAACTGAATTGGGCTCTGGGGTCAACTTATTTGAGAGATCGGTGATCTCTTTCTCAATTGCATCAGTTTTATCCTTAATGTCTTTAATGAATATAGAAAATGTACAGAGTTTCTGAAATAAATAAAGAATGTGCTTGAGTTGAGGGGACAACTCAGCAATGAATTTGACAAGTTTGACTTTTCCAATAGCTAGAGCTTTTTGTACCTCTTCTATCATTTTTGCAGTAAGCTCCTTGTGTTTTAGCTTGCTCAAATACTCAGATGCATCAACTCTGGATGTTTCTATTTGATTAAGGAGTTCATCCAGTTGAATGTGGATGGTTGCATCGGTTGACACTGTAGTTGTAGGTAGCATATCTGATAGCAGTGTCTTCACCTTCTGAAGTACTTTATTCTTCTTTTGTATGGCCATCTATTTTTCTTGTTCGGCCTTTGTTTTGCATAGTTCACCAAAATCAATGAGTGCTTGCCCCTTTAATTTTGATATATCCACATTGGGCAGCACTATCGGTTTAGATAAATCAACTTTGAAACTATGCTTTTTCACCTTCTTCTCTTTACCTTTGGTCAATTGGACCAAGACAATAGCTTGAGAGGCTTGCTGACCCTCGGTAGGTTGCTCGGTAGAGACAACACTTTGGTCAGCTCCTGTAGCTGTTGTAGTGTCTTTTTCTATCTCAGTACTGGGTGTCTCAGCTGCAACATTTTCAGTGCTTGAAGGTGCTTGAGAGGTCTGTTCTAGAGTAGTATCTTCTCCTGTTGTAGACTTGTGACCTTCGGTGCCTTGTGCTGTATCCTGAGGAGCTTCAGTAGAGAAAGGTTGATTGATCAGTGGATAAGGCTGAACTTGTTCTAAAATGGATTCACTAGATACACGTTTTTCATATGTAGTGCCTTCTATCATTTCCTGCTCTGGTTCCTTTGTATCCATGACATCTTCATCTATTTGAATAGTGTCAGTAGGGTCTTGTTTGGTAGCATCAAGACCTTGCTCGGTGACATCAGGATCATGCTCAGTGACATCAATGATTTCAACTGTAGATTGTTCACCGACATCTTTGATTTTGAAGATTTCCAGCCATTTTGCTTTTGTCTCATTTTCTACGTCAATATATAGCCCATTCATCAGTTTTAAGGCTCTCAGTTTGACAAGAAATTTTGAATTGTATGTTGTTAGATGTTCCTTTATTTCGGCTACTGACATATCAGGAAATAGATGGACTAGACTTCTTTCTCTGATTTGTTTCTCTGAGTCCATTGCATACTTCCACCTATTATCAATATGCAAGTAAAGTTCATTTGGAAGTGACTTTACTAGTTCCAATGGAGCTAACCGGAACTTTAGAAGTGTGCAGATGACAGCTTCTTCAATTTGTCTCTTCTCATCATTATTTCTAGTTTCATACTTGACATATCTAAATGAACCAAATCCACCATATTCTTTCAGATTGGCACAGAAGTTTTCAACACTATGTATATTTACCTTCTTGCTCTTGACAATTTAGAATTTGTTTGCATCTTCAAATTCTGTATCACTAGACTCTTTTGCCAAAATGAGTCTCTGAGTAGATTTCTTGTATGTCTTTGTTACCTTGAGAGCAGTAACACTCTTTTGTTTCTTACTTGGTGATGCTACAAATGCTCTTGTATTAGGTCTCTTTGTTGGAGGAGTCGGTAGGGCCTTTGAAGTGTCTTGTTTCTTTCTTTTTAACACTTTACCCTTAGGCAATTCGGTGCTCAGTGTTATAGCTGCCTCTTGAGCTTCTGATTCCTCTTTGGTGATGGCAAGAGTGCCTTTGATAGGTGTGAAGGAAGAATCTTCTCTGAATTTCTTCGTTAAAACCTTTATCATCTTTGTTGCTTTTCTTGTAGCTTTGGGTACTACAATGCTCATTTTTACTTTTCCCTTCACTTCTTCATAGGTTCCATACCTCAGCTCAGTAGAATGCCTTGGTAATGTAAGAAATGCATCAATTTACTGTTGTGTGATGTCAAACTCAATCTCGTAACCCATAGGTGGCAAAGATTGAGTTCTTGGTTCCAAAGTATTCACGTAACAATAATCAGTGTCTACCTTGAAGCATATGTCATCTTTATATTTCTCCACTAGCTGGGGTGGAATCCGGTACCTGTTGTACATTTTCTCTTGAAATTTACTAAAGTACTCATCCATTATATCATTGAAATTATCACCTAGCTTCTTGATGAAGTCATTAATTTGATGGGTGATTGGTCGGTGTAGCTCCCAAACTACTTTACCGACTGATGGAAAGAATTTTTCAAAGTAGAAAAACATGCATACAAGAAGTGAACCAAACTTTAGTGTATTTGTCGAGTTTTTCTTCTTTGGCTTCCTTATTGTGTTCAGATTCTCAAACAAGTTCTTCAATAACACTTCACATAAGTCAACTTTCATTCCCTTTTTCAAAATTTTATAAGCTAAGTCAACTGCTGCATAGGGTACACTATTTTCCCTTGCTGATTGGAAGAAACAGTAACCAATTACTCTAATGGCAAACTTAAGTTCTGCATCAGTGACATTGTTCAATTTTAGTCCTCTATAATCAGGTTTTACTCTGGTTAAACTAATCAATTCCTTCTGTGATATCATCTTTTGATCTCGTGCATGATCATAGATAGGATAACCGGTGATCACATGAATGATTTTCTTGGTGATTTTAAATGGTTGCTCTTCTAGCCACATGAAATCATCATGAACTCTGCTCAAAACAAACTTGACCCACTAGGGTTTGAACACACGAGGATAGGTTAAGGCTTCAGTCAATCCTTTGATTTTGATGTGTTCATACTTGTTGTTTAATACACCATCGGTATATAGTTCATCATAGGTGTCTCTTATTTCAACATGATTGAGTTCTTCAACACGGTATTTGGTGAAGAATCTCACATCTTTGATTAACAATACTCTGTCCGAGATTAGTGAAAAGGTGGTTTTGTCATCTGGTTTGGAGGCGACTTTAGGAGTCAAAGAGTATTTTAGTGAGGGCTTCTCTATATTCTTGACAACTATGGGATCTTGGATCTTGGGTGCCATTTAGGATTTCAGGTAAAAAAAAACTAGTAAAGAGTCCTTAGGGTTTCAGAATTACAAACGACATATGCTTTATACTTAGCAAATAATGGCAACAAGGTCGGTAAACCATCTTAACAATATGTTGAGATTTGATGTAAATACGTTGGATTTGCTTTGAATGAGGTTTTGATCACCTTGGAATCACTCTTCTCTTCTCTTTCAAAAACTTGGTGAATTAAAATGACCGTGAAAATGCTTTTAAGTACACAAAATACCTTATCGGGCTCCATGTGGGTTAGGCCAAAAACATTAAATGCACTCGATTCCTTTTTTAACAGATTTACTCTCCTTTTTGTTTTAACCGAGTAACTAAGCTTCCTACATTTATCGACTTGACAGGCTTCCTGTATTCACCAACTTGATAGGTTTCCTGTAAAGTGCTTCAAAGACTTTGATAGAATTTCAAACTTACTAATGCATCTTAACTATGCAGATTTTGAATTTAGTACATAATAGAATAGGAATTGTTATGATTTTAACCTTCAGAAAATGCAGTCCCTTAATACCTTTACTGATTAATTTGGACTTGGTGCACCTAACTCAGTAGGTAAGGTGCTTTCTTCATTTGACACAATTTCCTTCTTTTTCCAAATCATCTGTAATTTGCCTTTTATTTCTTCAGTGTCTCCTCTAGGTTGATCTTTGCAATCTCCAGCCAAGTGTCCAACTCTGTGACAATGAAAACATGCCATACCAGGATTTCTCCATGATCTTCGGTTGTTCATTCCAAACCTTATAAAATAGTTAGAACTAATATGTCCATATCTTCCACAACATTCACACCATATCCTTGTATTGTAATCCCATGGTACTGCTTCATATTATCGGTAAGGATCTGTGTGAGTTCGGTAACTTCTAGTGTTTGCTCAATGTGTTGACCACATGTAGTTCTTTTTCTTAAGCCAACACTTCTCAGTACTATGTCCATATCTATTGTAGTTTCTACAAAACCCTTTGTATTTTGCCTTCTGATAGTTGTTAACAGACTTTGTCCTACATTGGTTAAATGTGCGACCATGTATTTATTGCAATTGTAACAATAACCATTGGACTTAGTGACATTCGGTTGCTTACCTTTTTTGATTTGACACATGTTGGTAGTATGACCTTGATTTCCATAGTAGTAGCAAATAGGCTTCTTTCTTTTGATGTTATTCCTCTTTCCAGCTTGCTTTGATGATTCCCCTCTCTCGGTAGTATGAATTCCTTTCTTGGTAGAGTCTTTTCCTTTGTAACCGAGTCCTGCATCTCTGTTGGGTCTTCTTGTATTCAATTGCTCATCCAACATCTTTGATGCTTCACAACTCTTCTTCAGTGCTTCTTTGGATTTCTTCTCTGTTTCAAGTTCATCGGTCAACCTTGATACTTCAAGTTTCAATGCTTGATTTTCATCATTCTTCAGAATTGCTTCATGATGTGCATAACCTAGTTGATCTGTCATATTTTGTTGAATCCCAGAAAACCTTATGATTTCATCATTTTTATCAGATACTAAGACTTCAAGTTGTTGTTTCTCTCTTTGTAGATCTCTTGTTTTATCCTCAGCTGTTCTTAATGCATCTATATTTTCAGTCATTTGTGTGCTAAAATGTTCATGTTCTCTTTTCATTGCTTTTAGTTGATCAGCCAGTGCCTTGTTCCTTTCTTTCAATACTCCAATTATTTCTTCAATCTCTTCAGATATACTATTCTCAGATGATGTCTCAATTTGTTCCACTAACTCTTGAGAATCCTGCAAGTCATCAGATAATCTTCTTCTTACTTTCAGAGATTTTTGCATTTGCCTTTGCATGTCTGCAATCACTTGATTAGCATGATCCAGCTCTTCTTGCAGATACACAATCCTTCGAGATTGTTTGTAGCCTTCCATTGATAAGATCTTTCTCTTTAGGTAGTTAAACCCTTTTGCAAGATTCAAGCTTTGATACCAATTGTTAGGCCCAATATGGAAAGCTAATGTACTAAGAGGGGAGGGGTGAATCAGTACTCCAAAAATTTTCTTGAATAATAACTTTACTGTTATGCATAAATAGAATAGTGCAGTAACATAAAATAGAGTTTAAACAAATAGATAACAATCATACATGATTCACTCCATAACACATATATTTTGGTTACGCAGAAACTCTTGGTTAAAGAGAAAAACTGCGGTGGGGATGGCACCCACAACTTCACTACTGAAATAATAAAGAGTGCTCGATTAGAGCTACATATTAGCTATTTCTGATAGCTTACCCTGTTATGAGTAACAAGATCTGTTAGATCTACCTTGCTAAAGGATTTTACAACATTTAATCTAAATGTTGCACCTGGTTAGAGGCTTTACAATTTATAGACTTGATTAGAGTCTTTTACCCTGTTAAAGGTTTCTCTTACAACTTCACAATATTACAATAAAATCATTACAAATATCTACAACTTTACATCTGAAATGTTATAGCAGATTCTATGTGCTCAGAATAGATTACCTTGCTTATAGCATACCTCGGTAACCTATATAGTAACTCGGTAAACCCTTATGTTTACTCTATTCTTCGATTGTTCTCTGAAAACCTTCTCAGTGACCTCTGTGTCTTTGTAACAGTCTTCTTACACTCATGCACACACCTTTAACTCTTAACTCATGCTATATAAATAGATCTCTTAAGACGGTGATCCAATTCATTGCTTCGATCTTACAAACAGGATTCCTTGAATGAATAACTATACAAAATATTTCATTGGTTAGATTGATCTCAAAATCATACACAATCTTCTAGTGCAATTTCCAATGTGATAACGGTTAGATGTGCCTCGATCTTGTAACACATTTTCATATGCATGTCCAGGTTCAATGAATCTGGTAACATGTTTCACTCGGTGTATATCAACTCGGTGTGTCATGTTTGCTGCTCGGTAGACATAAAAAGATACTCGGTAGACATCTCGGTGTGTACTGCGTTCTGTGACTGCTTTCTTCTGTAACCGACTAGACTGTGCATACCGACTTCTCTGTGTATACCGACTACATGATTCGGTAGTGTTAACCGACTAGAGTATATAGTATGACTTTGAATATAAAAACTAATGGAAACTTGATAAGTAGTAATAGAACCACCTTGTCCCAAAACATTGTCTTATCCGATCCAAAAAAAAGGGAATGCCTAAATACTTACAAGGAAAGAATCCCACCTCAAAACCCAAAAAATGAGTCAACCTACATTGTACTAAAGGGGAAACATTTTTAAAAAATAACCTTAGATTTGAGGCTGTTAACTTTCTGCTCCGAAAAAGAAGAGTAGTCTACAATAATTTTCTTGATGACTCTAGCCTCTGCTAATGAGGCTGAACCAAGAAGAAGAGTATCATCTGCAAAAAGACAATGGGATTGGGAAATCAGATACCCATCTATCTTAATACCTTTCCAAAGACCTGAAGATCTAGCAACAAAAATGGCTCTACTAAAAGCCTCAACTAAAAGAATAAATAGAAAGGGGGACAAAGGATCACCTTGCCTAACACCTTGAGATGAAGAGAAAAAAATAGAAGGGGAACCATTAAGCAATACTAAAAAATGAGCATAAGAAATACAAGAAAAAGCCCATTTAACCTAACTATGAGAAAAACCAAAACGATTCAAAATAGAAACTAAAGAATACCAATCCACCCAATCATACGCTTTAAGCATATCAAGTTTAAGAATCATAGCCCGAGTCTTCTGTAGTGAGATGGAATGCAGAATCTCATGAGAAACAATAGCCCCCTTTGAACTTTCCCTCCCAGGAACAAAACTTCCCTGATCAACAAAAACAATCCTAGGAATGAGTTTAGCCAACCTAACTGAAATTGCCTTAGTGACGATTTTAGGATTGTCCACCTTAGGGATAATGGCAACAAGATTTGTGTTAATCTCCTTCAAAATAGTTCTATTACGCCTAGACTCCTCAAGAGCTAATAAGACATCATTCCCCACAAAATCCCAACATTTTTAAAAACACAAAGTAGTGAACCCGTTCAGTCCCAAAGCCTTCTCCGGAGACATGGAAAAGGCCACCTCCCTTAACTTAAGACTAGTGAAAGGAGCCATAAGCATCCTATTGTCTTCCTCCTTAACAAGTGGAGAAATTGAGCTCACAAAGCTACTATTCGAAATCACTGACTCAACAAAAAGCAAGGATTTAAAAAAATTAATAGCCTCTAAAGCAATATCATCCTCATTAGTCAGAAAATTCCCATTATAATCCTAAATGTAAGATATTCTATTACACTATCTCTTTAGCTTAGTTGAGGAATGAAAAAACTTAGTATTCCTATCACCTTATGATAACCGCAAATCCCTAGATTTCTGCCTCCACTAAGATTCTTCACGAGCCAATACTTCCTCAAGATGAGCTTTCAAACATTGAAGCCTATTAAAGGACAAAGAATCCATACCAACATTTAAAATAACCTCATTCATCTACTCAATTTCCTCCTGAATCCTAGCCTTTTCACGAAAAATATTCTTAAAATGAAGAGAATTCCATTCTCTAATATTACCTTTAAGAAAGGCCATCTTCTTAACAACCTGATACATCCTAGACCCACTCACATGAGGGGTAGACATCCACCAAATTTTTAACAGGGGTACAAAAGATTGATCCCTAAACCACATCGGCTCAAACTTAAAAGGAAGCTTCCTAGGGGCCCTATCCTCAAGAATAGAAAATAAAATAGGAAAATGATCCGAGCCAGTATAAGGAAGAACTGAGGAAAAGAATTACCAATCTGAACTAAACCAACTTTCAGACACCAAAAAATGATCCAACCTTTTAGAAATTTGAAAAAAATCTTTTCTCATGTTAGTCCAAGTAAAAGGACCATTTTGAGTTTTACAATCAACCAAGCTCAATTCCTTAATAAAATGACAAAAATCAACAATAATATGCTTGTTTGGGATAATACCCCCTGCTTTCTCTTCAAGACTTGAGATAGCATTGAAATCTCCCCCCAAAACCAAAAAGGCACCCTTCAAAGAAGAAGCAATCACAACTAATCTCTCCCAAAGTTTCCTTTTCTCAACAATACTAATAGGACCATAAATATTGAAAAGCTAGAATTTAATATTGGAAAATCTACTTTGCACCAAACCAAGCATCCAATTTGAGGAAAAATCAACCAAAGAAAGATCCACGCTAAAATCATTCCAAAGGAAAGAAATCCCTCTTGAAGCCCCCACAGAAGGAGAAATGCAAAATTTCCAGAGCTTCCAAGACGAGAACAAAGACTCTGTAGAAGACAAATTTAACTTAGTTTCTTACAACATCACAATATCACACTTCATTAAGTCCAACTGGGACTTAATCAAGCATCTTTTGTTAGGTGCATTTAAGCCCTTAACATTCTAGAAAATGATCCTCATTGGCCTCGAGGGGAGGCCGAGGCTCCCCTCTTTACATAATTGGAAGTCTGAGAGATCTTCCCCTCAGAAAAGTCCTTCTGAAGACACCTCTTAGAAGCCAAATCTCTTGTAACGGGTGGACTTAAAGGCTTCTTTTTTTTCTTCCTCTTGGAAGAATCCATCAGAGAAAGAAGATTTGATTGAATACCAGCATCAATTTCCTACTGGGTCTTAACATGTTTTGGTTTATGGCCCCTCTTCAAAGGGGTAGTGAATGGAGATGCAGGAGAGAGTGGAGATTGAATCAAGAGTAGTCTACTAGTGGTACCTAAAGGAATATCAGGACCACTAGGAAGCCTATCCTATTATTGATCTAGTACCACAATACCACAACTATCCAAAGGAATATCAGGAACTCTAGGATGCATATCCTTCTCTAGATCAAGCACCTCAAAAGGATTAGTTGTAGGAAATGCAGAAAAATCTTTATCCAACTTAACTAAATCATTATCAATCAAAGTAATCACTCTATCTGCTATATCAAAATTAAGAGCAATATTATTCATGTTAACAATATTTTGTACTTGAGCAATGAGATGATCATTTGGAACAATAAGAGGACTATCCAAAATATTATGAGAAGACTTAGGAAGGGAACCAGATCTGCCTTGCTCATGAGAATATTTAACCAGAGTTTTAGTATTAGAAGATGGATTAACAAAATTAGCAAGCAAAGAAATCAAAGGTTCCGAACAATCGACTTTATTTGGAACAAAACTAGCTGCCAATGAATTTAAAGGGATAGAACAATTAGTCTTATCCGGGACAAAACCAACCCCAGATGAGGCATTCATATCTAATGGGTGTGAAGGAGGGACAAAAGAGGGGATATTAGAACCCTTTAAAATATCTTGCATTTTAGCCCATTAGAATGAATCCAAATTAGCGAAATCCCCCCCAGCAGAAGATTCGAACCCTTTAGAAGCTGATTTGGACAACACCCTTTTCATATCAAAAAATAATGCATAATACATAGAAATAGAGGAGTGACCAAAACCATCAGAATCCCTAACAATATTTTGATGCTAAATACCAGCATTAGACCTGATATTGCAAGTCCGAGGAGGAGAAATTCTTGAATTAACTAAAACATAAATTTTAACAAGAAACAAATCATCCTCAAACATCAAGTGAGATAATAAATTTTTTCCAAAGAATCCCCAATTTTTTGCAAGATATCAAAATCAACAAATTCATAAGGCAACTGAGGAAGCTTAAACCTAATCAGGACCTATTCTAAGGAGACCCAAGAAGGCTCAAAGAGAGGTTTCCAAATCTCAACAAAAATTAAATTCCTTCCCAACCAGAAAAAAGGAACTTCCAAAGCCTTATTTCAAGCATCTGGTGAATCAAAAAGAACAATAAAAGAACTAGAAGACAAGAATTGGAAATATAAGGTGTCATGCTAGTGTATATGAACCTTATACTGTTAGGTCCCAAAGACAACTGAGAGGGGGGGGGTGAATGAGTTGTCAAATAAATTCAAACCAAAAACAACTTAACCAGCTTAATGCTTAATACCGGTAAACCAATTAAGTATGTCGGTAGACAGTTTTAACAATTAATTGCTATACTGATAAAGATTAATGCATGAAACATAAACACAAAGTTGTCCACAACACATAACACCAATATTTGTACATGGAAACCCTGTAAGGGGAAAAACCACGGTGGGAAACCTTACCCACAATCAGATGATACTACTGCAGATAGTAAGTGTACATAAATGGGGTCTGCACATGCAGAAAGGCCAACTGCCTAGAGCTCACTGCTCAATCACAAAATGGGAGTCACACTGACTACAGTTGGATGGTTAAATCCAATAATAATATACTGCACAAAATAGCATCTTCATATGCTGGATTCAGTACCAGTGTAATGTTGATATGCTTCCACAAAAACCTAGCTTCACCTTCAAATGATGTCTTCATGTATAGCTCTGCTTAATCTCGCATATACTTTCACATAATCCTTTTTCGCATTCCATATTTGATCTTACAAATAAGATCTTACATTTATACCATAACCTAAGACCAATTTTAGTAGGTCGGCCCTACAAGATATTACAATAAAAACATTTTACAAACAATATAATATCCGATGCAATAACTGATTGAACATGTTGGCTTAATGCATTTACAACAATAATTAATCATCTCCATAGCATGCCATGCTGATCTCGAAAAGATAAACCTGCCAGTGTAACCCTGGATAACCCTGGACCTATTTGTCGATAAAAGAAAATATGCAAATATGACTATACCAATGATCAATTCACAAAGACAAGATGTCCACATGATTTATTCAATATTACCAAGTGTCTTCCATGCTATTCCAAGTGTCGGTGATCATTATATCTTGCAAGTGAACCATATACCAGTAACTGTGCAATAGTTACTTGTTTGTCGGTGAATGTTGCTGGATCTCCAAAGTGCTAGTGTTTTAGTAGGTGTTGACATCAATGACAAAACCATACCAAAATATCAACATATACTGCAATTTTAAAAGGGGAATAACATCACCCCAAACCTGAATAATGAGTACAATTGCTTGATGATCCTGGGCTTTCTTACCCAACGGATTAATAGAGGCATCAATTGAAGGCACCGGGAGCCAAACTGTCTGTGGCTTTGAAATCCCCACATTATGATTAACAACCAAAGGATTACGGGTGCCACCTAAAGCGCCCATATAATTCTCCCTTGGTGAGGAATGAAGGGTTTACCACCCACTGTATTTCCACAGGGGCTCATTTAGCACAGGAAATCCTAGACCCATCTTCTGCACAACATTCAAATTAGGCACATTCACATTGACAACATCTTTGGAAGCCCTAAGTTTATCAACCCCTCTTTCACTCTGTCGTCGAATAACATAAACCCTATTCCAAGACTTCTAAACGCGCTTTCCCCTCTGCTTGAAAAAACCCTGGAAATAGTTAGAAATAGGATAGTACCGAAAATCTCTCCGCTGAACATCCAACTGATGAAAAGCCTTATCGAAATGTCGGTCGTCATGTTTTACAGCCATGTCAACCCACTTCCCACCATGGAATACCCACTGAGGAACATGGCTCACGTGTTTCCCAAATGGATCCATAGGTGGCGGGGGATCTGCAATCGCTTCATCTCCCCAAACATGCTTCTGGAAAACCTCTCGGGTTTTAATTAAATGTAATTTTAATTAAAATGGCTAGAGGGGGAATTTTAATTAAATGGCTATGAGGGAGATTTTAATTAAATGTAAATTTAATTAAATAGCTATGATAGAAAGAAGGGAAATATTAATCAAATCTTTAATTTGATTAATAGGCTAATTTAGAGAAATAGGGATATTGATTAAATCTTAATTTAATTAATTGGAAGATATAGGGATAATCAAATGAATAAAATTCACTTAATTTGTTGTGCAACTTTTAGGTGTCTATAGTAATAATCATGATGTTATTCTAATGATGATTATATGTTCTTGATGATGTTGCTAGTAATGAAATTGGGATACCCTAGGGAAAGATAATTGTTGTGTTGTATTTATTTCCGCTTGCATATTGTGTTCTTGAGATTATGTTAAATTGATTATGAACATATATAGTAAAAGATTGTTATGCAATGAGTATTTAGGTTATATCTGTTGCATTATTTGATGATGCTTAAATTTTTCTATCTCTATTTGCTTATTGGATGTTTAGTTTCTCTAGGGTATTTTGGCGAGCATTACATTTGGCATCAAAGCCAATGTTCATACACTGGGTATTGTGGTTTCATATGAGCCCATTATGCATAGTATCACTTTAGTTTGGGTTAGCCATGTGGTTATCCCTGCTAATTTTTTATTGCATTAATTTCTCTATAAGTTTGCACCCTTGATGACCCAAGAAACCTTGGTCATCAACCTTGTGAAACATTGAAACAACCTCCCAAGTGTGGGACTTGCAAAAGTGAGTCTGAGTCTTTGAAGAAGGTGGACTTCCTTTCCAATCCAAATGCAGAGTGTTGGACCAACCCAACACAAGTAAAACTAATCTATTGATCTGATAGGGAAAAGGGAGAAAGATAGAATGCATGAAAGGAAAAGGGGGTTTGCACCTAGATTGAAATGGTGATCTTCCCTTCCCATAACAACATAAAACTTCAATAAAACTACCCTAGGTATGCACAATATTCTATCCTGATTCATCACCTAGGTGTGGGTGAAGGGTGGAATTCTACAAGATGAAGAGAGGAACTAATAGTAGTTCACAGTCAATATCCACAGAGGGATCAACATGGTCACCTACAAATAAGGGAAAACAAATCAAAATGCATTCAAGCAAGAAGGTAACACATTTACACTAATTGCTTAAACTGAATAAAGGCAAGACAAGATAATCTTATTAATGTGAAGGTAAAGCATAATTTTAAGTTGTAGAGGAACATACATGTATTCTGCAAGAGAAAAAGAAAGAAGATCCTCATAAAGGGTTACAAAATTGCCTTTATAGTTCAAGAATAACTCAGATTGAACTGAAATTAGAAATCCTAACCCTAAACAGGGTTAGGTTACAAAATAGCAGAGAGGAGAAGAAGATCAGATTGACTGATCTGATCAATAGAAGGGATCCGATTGCATGTTGAATGTTGTCCCTAAATATGTCCTTCATCTCTAGAAAGAGAAAAAAATCGAAGCAAGAGGAGACGTATCTGTGCACAAGTGCATCATGGCAACATGACAAAACTAAAAAGTCTTCAAAATGTATTAAAGAGGCATGGGGTGGTGTCTAAGATTAGGCTCAAGGTCACTTTTGGAGTAAATGGAAAAAATCCTCGATGGTTTGAAGCAAAAAGGATTAGATATCGGGCATTGACCTAGCAAAAAATGTCCTCAACCATTGGGTCGGCAACCACCCACCTGCAGAGCTTTAAAATTATAATGGTCATCATAGTTTGAATGTCAACCATCGATCAAGAGATCTTGTGTGTAGATGGACATGTGAGATCTCACCACATAAGCGCTCAAAATCCCAACTAGAGATTAAGTTATGATCATTGGATCAGGTCTTAATGAATATTTGATGGTTGACAATGACTGATGTGGCACCCTAGGCCCACACTTCCTTCTATTGCTTGACCACTAAATGCTCTTCTTACCATGCGGGATGACAGAGAAATAACCCCCCTAGGATTTGGTCACCCTATGCAGCCATCTCTATGCATTATTATTTAGTGTGGGATGGTAGGGTAAAACCCTGACTCTTTGTTTTTCCTTACCCCATGCGCATCAATTGGGTGTTGATTTATCCTACGGGATGGTACAAAAACCATTCACATTACTTCTTCTTTATCCCGCAAGGCCCTAGAACATCCTAAAATTGTATGCGAGATGGCGAGGAAGCCATCTACCTTACTTTTTACTTACCCTGCAGGGTGCTTTGATTTTCTTTTAACATTTCCTTAGGGCCATGCACTTTGGAAAGACTCAAAAATGCATCCCGTGGCTAAGAAAGTTAGGCTGAAAAGGCCTTTGCCGCTTGGGGCCCACCACATGCATCACTTATCACCTTGAAAATTCACCATGGGATGGTAGGGAGTACTTTTGTCTTTCATGTTGTTTACCCTGCACAGTCCCTCTACATCCTTGAAAACTGTTGCGAGATGGTGGGATGACTATCCACTTCTCTTGCTATTCTTATTTTGCATGGTCTCTATGATTCCCATTAACCTATCGCGGGATAGAAAGAAGCCCCCACCACATTTTGTTGAGAGAATTATTTTTAAAAAATCCAAAAAGCACATTGGCCTTATTTGAAAATTGGCTAGAAAGATGGAAATTCCTCCAACCAATGGAAAGAAAAGGGGAAACCAACCCGCCAATGACAAGGAACCCTCTAGCCAGTAAAACTTAAGTGAGTTGACCAACCAACTCAGTCAAATCAAAATTAGAACACATGGGCCCCAAAAAGATGCGAAGGAAAAAAAGACCCCTTCTATAGATTATCAACAAGGAATGCACATAACATAGGTTATGCAAGTGTGCATAATACACAAGTTTGTCAGCAGACACTTTGCTTTGGCAGACAAACAGTAACACCGGTCTTAAATAGAGTACAACTGGTAAAACCCAGAATAACTGAGACAAGCATAAACCAGTTGACACTTATCTTTTCATACAATCTAATACTTCATTTCCATTTCACCCTAGTGCATGAATAGGTAATCTATCATCAAAAATATATAAATAGCTAGATCAACATGATTTACCTTCAGACACAAATCACTTAAACCATCACATGAATAACACCACACATGACACATAGATTTCCACATGAATAACACCATCGTTAATTTCCACCGCTTTCATGGCAGTTGATAACCCATCACACATTTTCACCATTTATAGACTTCGCACATTCCTGAGGTAGATAGGAACAATCTCCTTCATGCAAGATCCTTCAGGCGCACAAGGCTGATGTGGCAACATGATCTGTTCTTCATTACAATGCTAACTCATCACACAAAGTCACCGGTTGAGTCACACAGGCTTGAAGCACTTCAACCAAAAACCCTGAAGTTGAGACTACCAACCGGTAGTCATACAAAGCTTCCATGTACCGGTTCCCATATCAACATGTTGGTTCACCTTGAATAAACACACCACTTCACTTTGGCACATATACCGGTTCTCACATATACCAGTTCTTGGTAACATATTGGTTCTCTCTTCTTCAGCATATTGACATCAATGACAATATACAAAGTCATCATGTCCTCATACCGGTTCACATAATGCCAACAATCTCCCCCTTTGGAATTGATGGCAATATACAAAGATATCTCTCTGCTTCACATCTTCTCCCCCAATTTCTGCAGATATCTTCTCCGCTTCTTGTGCAGATATCTTCTCTTCTTCACTTCTTCTCTCTCTTTGACAACAATGCCAAAGTGGAGGCACAAGCTTCCCTGTTCCATTATGCTGCTCCCCTTAAGGATAGCATCCTTCAACACATCAATCCTGAAAAAAATTTGACTATGTAATGCCTAACTAATGTGGAGCATATACCTTTAGTTCACCTCCTGAAGGGGCAACACCCCTAATTCACCTCTTAAGTACATAAATGTAGCCTTTGGGAGAGGCTTGGTGAATATGTCTGCTAACTGCTCCTTACTGGAAACATGTTCTAGTGCAATCTCTTTGTTATGAACCTTGTCCCTCAAGAAATGATACTTAAGCTCAAAGTGCTTGGTTCTAGAATGTAAAACCGGATTCTTGGAGATGTTAATTGCACTAGTATTGTCACAAAATATACTTACCGGTTCAGATACAGGAACTTTGAAGCCATGTAATACATGCTTCATCTAAATTGTCTGAGTGCAGTTCATGAAAGTTGCAACATACTCTGCTTCCCCTGTAGATTGAGAGATACAACTCTGCTTCTTACTCATCCATGAGACCAGTCTACCACTGAGAAAGAATGCACCACCAGTTGTGCTCTTCCGGTCATCCACATTACCTGGCCAATCAACATCTGTGAATACTTTCAAGTTGAAATCCTTGCTATATGGATACCACAATCCATAATCAATAGTTTCGTTTAGATACCTAAGAATCCACTTGACTGCAACCAAGTGGGATTCTCTTGGACTTTTCTGGAACCTTGCAGTAATGCCAACTGCATGTGCAATATCTAGTCTGCTATGCACTACATAATGCAGCTTACCAATCATTGATCAGTATTCCTTCTCATTAACCAATGCTGAGTCATCCTCTTTGGATAGTTTACAACTGGTCACCATCAGTGTACCAACCGGTTTGCTATCTTCCATACCAAAGGTCTTCAACACCTCTTTGACATACTTGGACTGAGTAATAAAGATTCCATCTTTCATCTGTTGAATCTACAGTCCAATGAAGAACTTAATCTCCCCTATGAGTGACATCTCAAACTCTTTCTTCATCTCAAATGCAAACTCATGACTCATCTTGTCATCTCCACCAAAGATAATGTCATCAACAAATACCTCACAGATCAGGATCTGATCTCCTTCAAATTTCAAGTAGATATTGCTATCTTTGCTTGTTCTCTCAAATCCAATCTTCACAAGATGGGAGTGCAGGCATTCATACCATGCTCTAGGTGCCTGCTTTAGGCCATATAAGGCTTTATGTAGCCTACACACAATGTCACTATCTTCAAATAGGGCAAACCCATCTGGTTTCTCTATATACACCTCCTCTTCAAGTACACCATTTAGGAATGCAGATTTTACATCCATTTGATATACTTTGAATCCTTTAAAAGCTGCATATGCAAGAAGCATACAAACTCCTTCCAATCTAGCTACAAGAGAAAAGGTTTCTCCATAGTCTTCTCCTTCTTCTTGGGTATATCCTTTACACACCAGTCTGGCTTTGTTTCTAATCACTGTGCCATCCTCATTTAGCTTATTTCTGAAAACCCATTTGGTACCGATGACATTTTTATGCTTTGGTCTGGGTACCAAAGACCATGTACCATTTGTCTCTATCTGGTCAAGTTCCTCTTCCATTGCCTTGATCCAGTCTTCATCTTTATGTGCCTCTTTGAATGATTTAGGGTCAAATTCAAAGATCATACATGAGTTTTCTCTGACCTTTCTTCTTGTAAGGATTCCTACATCCTTATCTCCTATGATTTGCTTAGGATCATGATTCAGCTTAACATATCGAGGAATGGTCTTAATAGATTCCTCTTGCTTTTCTTCTTCATCCTCATCTCCATCAGTATCAGCATTCACCGATTTAGGAACACTGTTACTGGTACTTGGTTGACTAACAACTGGTTCCCAGAAGGTTGCAACCAGTTCATTTACTGCTTGCTCATTGCTGGTTTCCTCAGTTTTCTCAGAGGATTCATCAACTCTTACATTGATACTTTCCATAATTCTCTGAGTCCTATTGTTGTAGCACTTGAGAGCTTTACTCTTGGTGGAATATCCTAGGAATATTCCCTCATCACATTTGGTTTCAAATTTTCCCTAATGTTCATTCCTCTTGATGTAACATTTGCTACCAAATACAATCCATCTTACAATTACAAGTATACGAAATGCAGTCCTAATGCATAGATACATAAACATTTACATCCTAAACATTCCATGGAATAATACAATTAAACTACAATGCAAATCCATTTCTATTTCAGTCATAATCCATTTTAATTCGAAGATACATAAGATCACATCCTTACAATAGTAGAGTTACATTCCTAATGTCTCATTACAATCTATGACATAATCCTAATTCTAACTACAATCTATCTTACAATTACAAGTATACGAAATGCAGTCCATCTTTACTAATCTAATTAAACATACTTAAATTCCAACTAATATTAGCATGATTATCTTCTTTATCATCAATTCCAAATGCATAATGCAAGAATATTAATACAAACTTCTTACTTACAATCCTTTACATGATATGCATGACTTTATTCTATCAATGCATCTATATGAATCATTCATCTTTACTAGACCTAGTTAACATCTTCTAACATATTCATTTCTTACATTACAAATAATCCTCTTCTAAGGATCCTTTACATTCTAATTTACATCCTAAACATTTCATGGAATAATACAATTAAACTACAATGCAAATCCATTTCTATTTCAGTCATAATCCATTTTAATTTGAAGATACATAAGGTCACATCCTTACAATAGTACAGTTACATTCCTAATGTCTCATTACAATCTATGACATAATCCTAATTCTAACTACAATCCATCTTACAATTACAAGTATATGAAATGCATCATGATCATAGCTCTTCCTAGTACAAGATTCCAACTACCACATACAAGATTATTACATAACATGCATTCCATCATATTCGTTACATAAATACCCTACAAGATACATCCATAATCACCATGAAGAAGAATCCACATCCACACATGAAGAATCTAAGAGAACATTCCAATCACTAAAAAGAACAAACCACCCGACCATGTGGAACCAAAGGAACCAACCCCCATGATAGGAGATGACACAAGGTCCCAACACACACTCTAAACCTAAGCTAGCACCTATAACCAAAGAGACCGATCACATAAGGACTCTCATGCAAGAACCCACACAATACAACAATAATAAAATCCTATAGGTGTACAATTCAACAAGGCACAAATGCATCCAATAAGGCATAATCATAAATCATCAAGGGAACACATGTAGGAGTGGAGTGTCATCACATGCCATCTTCAAAACATAACAACATAAGGCACTAGCTTGATGGCCATGTGGAGCCATCTCAACCTATGTGAGATCAAGGGAGATTGACTTGCCATAGCAATGGACTTCTCATGCTTATCCTAAAACATCCTCCCTAGGATCAAGTCATGAGGCTCACAACAATTATTACCTTTATTAATGAATCTAGCTACTTATCCCATTAATTATTAGGTTATCACTTATTTACAAATCATGGTAAACTTTCAATGTGCCCTGGTGGTTTAGAATTAACGCATCCTTACAATGAACCTCATGCAAGGCTATCTCTTGTGACCCCAGTCATCACATGTAAGTCCACTACCCCTAACATGGCCCAAACAATAAGTGCAACAAGAGGCTCATATCAACAATTAAATCTAAAGTCATTTTCATGATACAATCACACACATACATGGTCATCCAAAGGTCATAAAGCCAAATAAACATCAAGGAGCCTCAATGCATCAATCAGATAATCAAATCTGCTCATCAAATAAATTAAGCATCAACAACAAGGCACATCAACTTGCTGCACTAAGCACAAAAAATACTCTCTCTACCATGGCTTCTCAACATGATAGAGGCATAAATCCAGTATAAATATTTCCACCACAACATAGAAGAAAAAACCATAAAAGATTCATCAAATAGATCGAATGCACAATCTAGAAATCATCATATAACATCTGAAAATCCTCTGGTACAAAATCCAAATCTAGAAATGACATCACAAATGACAAACTAGAAAAACACTAAAAAAAGACAGTTTAGCGCATACGTCCACTATTTTAGCTCATACATCAATTCTTTAGTGTGTTTACCAATTTTTTTAGCACGTTTATCTTATGTTATAGCGCATTTGTGTTGGCATTTGCATGAAGATTGCATTAATGATATGTTATGTTGTCATTGATGTCAATTGAACCGGTAATGATATTAATGATGTTGTTGATATTGTTGTTATTGTTGATATTATCTTATAACCAGTAGGAAGAGCTTTGTGAAGGTTATTGTAAACTGGTATGTAAGTTTGTGAGTTGAACTGGTAATCTGACTAAAAGGTTAAACCCTTTCTATATTATGTAACCGGTAAACCCTACCACTTGTTTTTGTTAAACCCTAACCGATTAAGGTTGTTGAATTGGTTATGCTGGTTTATGATCTAATGTTGAGTGGTAATGATGGTGACACATAAGGTCATTGTATGAAGATAAGTTCATAATGTTTTGGCGTGTTTGTTTGTCTAGAGAAGGAACAAAATGTATTGCATCTAATGCAAAGTGCGTGATGAGTTACTGAGCTCGATGAAGCTGTAATCAAGGAGTGATTGAGGTTTTCTTGATTGATGTGATGAGATTGCTATGAAATCCAACGGTCATGCTTGTACTAACTTGTTTGTAATCTCGATGAGAGGATTATATTTTTGTTGTGTTACCGACCTAATTGATTTGTATTAAGGTCGATGAAGTTGTTTTGTTTTAGTGTTGGCAAGAGTTGGTAGAAATCATTTGAGTGTGTGGTTGCCTAACCAGAGAATGAGTCTATAGTTTTAATAAAGGAAGATAGAAGATTAATTGGATCTGATCAAGAAAATGTAGTGCTATTCAGACAGATCAAGAAACTCCTATTGTTTTCTAACAATTATAGCATAATTGAAATCCCCTAACTGGGTAAGCTCTAACAAGCTTGGTTACTTATTAAATCCTCTAACAAGGTGGTCCATTAGATTCGATTTTAAAATCCTCTACTGAGGTTACTCCTTATAGGGTATTTGCTTCTAACAAGGAATTTATAGTCAATCCCTTAACCAGGTGATTCCTAACAGGATCAATTTTTGATAGGACTTTTGTAAAAGCTTCAATAGGCTAGGCTCCTAATAGGGTGAACTTTAGAAGAGTTCAAATATTTTCTTGTGAGTCTCATCTCATCATTCTTTTTACCTATTTGGGTTTTCCACATATAAATACTTGTGTCATGTGGTGAATGTTTTATGGTTATGAGCCTATGATTGATTTGATTAACTATTTCTGATAAGGCATGATAACCGAAAGAATTAAGAAGTGAAGTATTGACATATGATAAATCATTTGGATGTTTACAAGTTAAATGTTGTTTACTGTTAAGTTGTTATAACAGTCAACCAATATTCTTATGAGTATTGATCTTGACAGTGGTATTTCATTGATAAATTTACTTTGTGAGTTTGAGTTTGAGTTTGGGAAGTTTGTATTAATTTTTCTAGTTACCGATTCACCCCCCCTCTCAGTAATCTACCAGATACTTATTATTTCATCATACCATCAATTGGTATCAGAGCCATCTCAAGTCCTCTAAGATCTAAGCCTAATAGCTTGAGGAAAAGATCTGCTAGATCATGATGAAGAAGGAAGGTCCGAAGTTCAACATAGATAACTATAGGATATGGAGCGATAGAATGAAGATCTACATTAAGAGTTTAGGAAGTCAGTATTGGGATCATGTAGAAACTCAGTATATTGCATCGACTAGAACTCTGACTGATGATTAGAAGAAAGAACAATAAGAAAATCATCAAGCACTGGAAACTATTATCAGTTCCATGTCTGATGTTGAATATGTAGATGTTCATGGTCTTGAAACTGCATATGAAGTATGGAAAAAACTTGAAGAAATTTATAGTGGTGATGAACATGTTAAGAATGCTAAAGAAGAGAGTCTAAGAGGAAAGTTTGATGACATGAGGATATCTGAAGGTGACAATATCCAACAGTATGGTCAAATAATAAAAGAGATAGTCGGTGAAATTAAGAGTGTAGGAGGGAAAGTGGAAGATGCCATAGTAATCAGTAAGGTACTGAGAACCCTGCTACCAGTCTATGCTAATCGAGTTGTAGCTATTCAGGAGCTGAATTTCATTGACAAAACTAAGGTAGCTCTTGACTCCATCATTGAAAAGCTTACTGCTTTGGAATTAAATAGTTATGATGGTAGTGTATAGAAATATGCATATGCATTTAGAGCTTCTGTTTCTAACCCATCTATGAGAAAACATAGAGATACTAGTCATGGTTATGAATCTAGATCCAACAGAGATGTTGATGATGAAGATAGTTTAGTGGAGCTTGAAGCATTATTGCCAAAGCGGTTTCCTAAAGGCATTGGTAAATATAGAGGTAAACTACCTTTAAATTGTTTTGCATGCAATAAGATTGGTCACATAGCAGCTAATTGTCCTAATGGTGAAAATGAACACAAGAGAGACAAATTCAAGAAGTATAAGGGTAAAGGCAAGAGAGATTGTCTTATTTCTATTGATAGTGGTATCACTGATGAAGAATCTTATGATGATGCTAGTGAAGGTATTGTGTTTGTAGCTATTAAGGAAGAGATATTAGACCAGAAGGCTTTAGTATCCAAGATGGATAACTTTGATGATTGGATCATTGATAGTGGTTGTTCACATCATATGACTGGTGATTGGAGCAAATTTATTTCCTTGAAATAATTAGATGGTGGTGTAGTTAGATTTGGCAATGACTCACGCTGCATGGTTAAAGGTAAAGGAGTTATTTCTCTTAACAGGAAGAGCAATACAGATGATGTCTAGTGGGTTGAAGGACTAAAGAACAATCTTTTGAGTGTGGCACAACTCAATGATAAAGGATACCCACTGGAGTTTAAAAATGGTATGTGCAAAATCTCTGACAACAAAGGTGAATTGATTGCAATCGGGAAACAAACTAAAGGTAACTTTTTTCATCTCAATTCTGAAGTTAGCAATTGTTTTATTGCAAAAATAGATGATAGTTGGCTTTGGCATAGGAGATTTTGTCATATAAACTTTGATAACATTGTTAAAGTGAGTAGGTCCAAGACAGTGAGAGGTTTGCCTTAGTTAGACAAATCGGTTAATGCTCTTTGCAAAGAATGTTAGTTAGGAAAGATGAATTCTTTAAATTTCAAAAGAAAATCCTTCTTAGCAGAGCACTTGTTAGATTTGGTTCATACAGATCTTTGTGGACCAATAAGAACAAAAAGCATTCAAGGTGATAGATATTTCATGATTCTCACTAATGATTGCTCAAGGATGATGTTGGTCACATTCTTGAAGGATAATACTGAAGCTTTTGGTAAGTTCAAGGCATTCAGGGCCTTAGCTAAGAAAGAGAGTGGTAAGAAGATAAAATTTCTGAGGATAGATCAGGGCGGGGAATTTACTTCCAAGGAATTCACTAGGTACTATGAAGAGAATGGTATCAAATGACAACTTTCTACACCAAGGACACCACAACATAATGGTTTCACAGAAAGGAACAACCGATCAATTGTTGAATATGCTAGGACAATGCTGATACAAGGTGGTGTAGCGAAAACCTTTTGGAGAGAAGTTGTTAGCACAACTATCTACACAATGAACCGAGTTCTAGTAAAGAGAGGTAAGGAAAAGACTCTGTATGAATATTGGTATGGAAGATCACCTGATGTTAGCTATTTCAAAATATTTGGAAGCAAATTTTTTATTAAGAGAGGTGATTACATTACAAAATTTGAGGCTAAGTGTGATGGAGGCATATTTCTTGGCTTTTCCACCAAGAGTAAGGCTTACAAATGTTTTAACAATTGGACATGGAGAATTGTTGAGAGTGTTGATGTTCAAGTGGATGAATTTCCTAAAGTCTCAGACAGAACCAGTTTAGAGAAAAAGGATGAAGATCCTTGCATTTTGTTTTTGGAACTAGAAACTGTGAAATCTGAAACCGACAAAGAAAATTCTGATGCAACAGTTCAACCAGAATAGATAAATTCAGAAGAAGATGATGATAAAGAAGAAGCTGAATCTGAAGATAATGATCATGCTATTCCTAGATATGTGAGACCAAATCACAATCTTGAGCAAATTATTAGAGACAAGGATGCTGGAGTACTAACCAGAAGAAAAATCAGAGAGAATTCTTGCATGATCTCCACCATTGAACCAAGAACTACTAAGGAGGCATTTGGTGATGATTATTGGGTTAAAGCTATGGAGGAGGAATTGGATCAAATTGAGAAGAACAACACTTGGACCCTAGTACCCCGACCGGTAAATAAGAATGCTATAGGTACTAAATGGGTATACAGGAACAAGTAGAATGAAGATGGTGTTGTAGTTCGCAACAAGGAAAGATTGGTGTGCAAGGGTTATGCTCAAGAGGAAGGAGAATATTATGGTGAAAATTTTGCACTAGTAGCAAGACTAGAAGGTGTCAAAACTTTACTTGCATTTGCAGCCCATAAGAAGTTCAAGGTATATCAAATGGATGTTAAGTCTGCATTTTTGAATGGGATATTGGAAGAAGAGTTATACATAGAGAAGCAAGATAGTTATGCATTGAATGATGAGAAATACATGGTATGCATATTGCATAAGGCTTTATATGGATTAAAGCAGTCACCCAGAGCATGGTATGAAAGACTTCATACACATCTAATGAAGATAGGCTTTCTAAGAACCAGTGATGATAGTAACATATATCTCAAGTCTAAAGGAGATGAAATACTAGTTAGTGAAGTATTTGTTGATGATATTATATTTGGATTTAATGATGTCATGAGAAATAGTTTTGCAGATGAAATGAAAAATGAGTTTGAAATGTCTTTAGTAGGGGAAATAAAAAATTTTCATAGATTTGTAGATACAGCAAATGAAGAATGGTATTTTAATTAGATAGTCTAAGTATGTGAAAGATGTTTTGAAGACATTTGGCATGAGTGACTGTAAACTAGTTGGAAAACCAATGGTTACAGGTTGTACTTTGTCCAAAGAAGATGAATCTAAGTCTGTTGATGAGAAGGAATACAGGTCAATGATTGGCAAGTTACACTATGTTGTTCACAACAGACCGCACATTATCCATGTAGTTGGCATAGTTTCTAGATTCTAGAAGAATCCTAAGGAGACACACCTGATAGCAACCAAGAGAATATTTAGATACCTGAAAGGTACTATCGATTGTGGATTATGGTATCCATATGGAGGAAACTTTGATTTGAAGGCATACATAGATGTTGATTGGGCAGGAAATGTTGATGACCGGAAAAGCACAACCGGTGGAGCATTTTTTCTTGGAGGAAGGCTTGTTTCATGGAGTAGTAAAAGGCAAAGTTGCACTTCACAATATACTGCTGAAGTTGAGTATGTTGTAGCTTATATGAATTGCACATAGGCTATTTGGATGAGGCACATTTTGGAAGGTTTTAAGATGAATATTTCAGAACCTATAAAGATCTTATGCGATAACAAAAGTACCATAATTATTTCTAAGAATCCTATTTTGCATGCATGAACCAAGCATATTGAATTGAAGTATCATTTCTCGAGAGAAAAAGTTTAGAGTAAAGATGTTATCTTAAAGCATGTTTCTACCAAGGAACAACTTGTAAATATTTTTACCAAACCTCTACCTAAGACTACTTTTGAGTATCTTAGAAGTCAGTTAGGGGTTGTCCCTCTTCATGAAGTCAGTTTGTTTGTCTAGGGAAGGAAAAAAATGTATTGCATCTAATGCAAAGCGCGTGATGAGTTACTGAGCTCCATGAAGCGGTAATCAAGGAGCGGTTGAGGTTTTCTTGATTGATGTGATGAGATTGCTATGACATCCAATGGTCATGCTTGTACCGACTTGTTTGTAATCTCTATGAGAGGATTATGTTTTTGTTGTGTTATCGACCTAATTGATTTGTATTTAAGGTCAATGAAGTTGTTTTGTTTTAGTATTGGCAATAGTTGGCAGAAATTAGTTGAGTGTGTGGTTGCCTAACTGAAGAGTGAGTCTGCAGTTTGAGTAAAGGCAGATAGAAGATTAAATGGATTTGATCAAGCAAATGTGGTGCTATTCAGACAGATCAAGAAACTCCTGTTATTTTCTGACAATTACAGCAGAATTGAAATCCTCTAACTGTGTAAGCTCTAAAAAGGTGGTCCATTAGATTGGATTTTCAAATCCTCTACTGAGGTTACTCCTTACAGAGTATTTGCTTCTAACAAGGCATTTCTAGTCAATCCCTTAACCGGGTGATTCCTAATAGGATCAGTTCTTGATAGGACTTTTGTAAACGCTTTAACAGGCTAGGCTCCTAATAGGGTGAACTTCAGAAGAGTTCAAATATTTTCTTGTGAGCCTCATCTCACCATGATTTTTACCTATTTGGGTTATCCACATATAAATACTTGTGTCATGTGGTGAATATTTTGTGGTTATGATCTTATGATTGATTTGATTAACTATTTCTGATAAGGCATGACAACCGGAAGCATTAAGAAGTGAAGTATTGACATATGATAAAGCATTTGGATGTTTTAAAGTTAAATGTTGTTTACTATTAAGTTGTTGTAACAGTCAACCGGTATTCTTATGAGTATTAATCTTGAGAGTGGTATTTCATTGATAAGTTTACTTTGTGAGTTTGAGTTTGAGTTTGGGAAGTTTGTATCAGTTTTTCTAGTTACCGATTCACCCCCACTCTTAGCAATCTACTAGATACTTATCCTTTCATCATACCATCAATTTGTTCAATGTTATAGCGCATTCATTAAACAAATTAATGCATTTACCTTAGTGCATACACATAATCCTTTAGCGCATTTACACAATATTTTAGCGCATTTGTCACAGAGAACAAAAAACATAGAAACATGACTAAGTTTCGAAGTTAAATTAAAATTCATAGAAAAATAATCCAACACTGTAACCAAATGGCTTAAAGTCACCTTGAAAAGACTCAATCCCAATAACCAACAAATTGCAAAATCATTAACTTTGGAAGGAGAAATTGAATCTCAAAATGCAAAAGCTTCCAACTCAATTTACACCAAAATCAATTCACATAGAGCTCCAAATCAAATAAAACTCATTCCAAAATCATTGTAAAACTCATAGAAAACTAAGAAATCTCTCTAATCAAACAAAAATCAGAAAATAACCAAGAAATCTTCAAAAACTCCCTCACAGCAAAACCAATCAAATCCTTCCAAATCTAATACAAACTCTCCCAAATTATCTACCAACCAACAAATTTCCCAATAATCATCCAAAATACATCAATCACAAAAGAAAATGATTAAATGTTCACAGAATTGAATTTGGGAAAAAGTTGCACAGTCGTGCGCTCATGGCAAACCAAACCAACCAATAAAAATGAAATATTTTTCCCCCATACTAATGTTAAACTTTATATTAAATTCTATGCACATAAATATTTTTCTAAAAAATATAGTTTAAAATTTATAATAAATCATTTCCCCAATTAAAACCCAAAAACATCAATTTCTGCAGACACAGAGAATACAGATAAATAAAAATCTTTACAAGAGACAAGAACTCCAACCTGGAAATAGAAGTTATGGGAGAAATTTGGCGAAGAGCTCCAACAATCCAACAAACAAATCAAAATCAAAATGTTGTAGAAAATCTCCAAGAATGGTAACCCGACAACAAGCCTAGTCTACCGATAAAAAGAAATCCAAAACAAAACTCCAGCCAATGAAAATAAACCAAAATATAATATTTTTTACCAACCCTATGTTAGGTTACTTTTACATTTCCCATTTAAAATTCAACCAATGAGATAGGAGGGTAGGTAAAAATAATATAAAATCTTCTTAAACAACTAAGTGGGAAGATATTATTATTTTCTTCAAATGTGTTTATAAACTCCCACTAATAAATAAAAGTCAACTATATAAATAAAACATAAGCCATAAATAGATAAATAAATAAAATGGGAAAGTTAAAACCAAGACCTCATAAATGAATTAAAGAGCCAAATAAATATTAAACATCAAATGAACTATTAAATCATAGGCAAATAAAAAAAATTAAATAATTAAATACCAATATAGATTAAACCACCAATATTAATTAAATATTAAACAACAATAAAGATTAAAAAATAAATACCAAATAAATATTAGAATCACACAAAATAAATAAACATAAAATATCAAATAATTAAATACTCAAAGCCAATAAATTAAATACATTAAAATAAGCATTATTAATTAAAAAATAACACGTCAAGGATCATATAATTAATCTAAACATATTCAAATAAATCAACCATCTCTAAATATTCTCACAATAGTAAAAAGATCAAACTCACTAATTTATGTGGCAAATTACGCTGAGACGCTAATGACACATGGTGAACATCTTAGACCTAGAGTATATGAAGGGAACTCATGTCATCTCTAAACCACATAAGCCATTGGAATTAAAGACGTTCTCATACCTATGAAGCCAGGTCGAGTCAACGTCTGGTACCTGCAAGAATCCTGCAACCACAAAACAATGATACAATGTATGCTTATATCTCATAACAGAGGGAATTACGGTGGCACATCCCGCTCGCAATGAGTGATGTGACATCATCCCTCTCACGAAGACAATCATACAATAGTCAAACACATCTCATAAACATCTAATCGTATGAAATCATGAAATAGGGTTAGCATAATCATAATCAACATCAAATCCATGATCAACATAATCTATCAATGATCCATCACATACATATATCCATCAAATCACATGGTCAATAATGATAGTATCAACATCCATATAGATCATCAAAATAGCATATATCCAATAGTGTCTAACATCAATAGTAAGAAACAGGAACTCATGAGTAATCATCATCTAGATCATCAAATATAGTCTAGATAAGTCTATCAAGAATAAAATAAAAGTAAACTCTTATCAAAATAGGTCAAGTCAAGGGTGGACACTACATCCTCCCCCACTTTGCCTAGGTTTACTATTGGAAGCCTGAGAACAAATAGGGGTACAACTCTCTCATCTGCATTGCATCCTCCCATGTAGCTGAGGAATCATCAATCGGATCCCACTGGCCACTTACCTACTCTATTCTTCCACCTCTGAGGGACATCTCTCTATGTTGAAGAATGTGCGTGTAGGCTCCATAGAAAGATTCCCATCCTCAACCTATAAAGCATTCCAATCCAAAACATGCAAAATATCAGGATGATGTAACCTCAAAACTAAAACATGAAAGACATCATGGATGCAGGACAAGCTAGGCAGTCAGGCAAGCCGATAAGCTACAGGACCAATCCGCTCCAAAATCTTGAAAGGTCCAACAAACTGAGACGCCGACTTAGAGTCTATTAGCACATATTTTTACAAAATATTTTATGCTATATGGAGGCCTTTTTCTTTTATCATATGAGCATTTATTGCTGGTTTGTATGTGTAGGAGCTTTATCAGCACATGTAAAGGTTCTCTAAAAGGATCAGTTGTTTCAGGAGTATCAAGGTCTCATTTGGGCACACTAAAGGCATGCACTAAGTATAGACCGCACAAGGAATCCATCATGGAAATGTTTGTCAGCATAGAAGTCATTATGGTATGATCTAGAATTGCCTTCTGGTATATATCAGACCCTATGGGAAAATTTGGGATCACGAATGTTCAGGATGGATGGCTCATTTGTGTTGGATTGCAAAATTTCAATTATCGGCATAAGTAATCTTGATGAAATAGCATTGGCAAGCAAAAGAAGGATTATCGACATATCTTATAACGATGAAACAAAAGGAGGATGCATTAGAGTGCTCAAAAGATACTTAGCACGGTGCACGCTTTTGAAAAGGTCATACCATCAGGATAGCTTGTTCCGATGAAGCAGAAGGTGGTGGTTTTCTATCAGCATGTATTAGCTTATCGGCAAAAAGTAGAAATTGTTATACTGATAGCCTATGAAGTCATTGGTGTGACTTGTGATGATAAGAAAATGCGGATCATGGACTTATAGTATCGAGAGATCGGAAGTAATGAGAAAAGTCTATCCCGATACCCAATGACTAAAGGGAACTGAAGGCGGGCCCTTCAGAGAAAAAGACCATATTGGGATAAGGCAAAAGTTGTTAGACCGACCCCCGATGACATGGAGGATCGAAAGTTGGAACCATTGGCATTACCTATTGTAGACGTCTAAAAATGGTCAATGCTTGCGGAGTCGTACTTTAACATTTGCGCATTGCCTTATTTTAGGGTTTTTGCATCGCATTAACATTTCTCCTCTGTCACGCACTTGGTCTTTATCATTTGCGAGCATCGAGTCCTTCTTCTCCATTCTTCATTTATCTCGCTCTCGAATTTGGTCTTGTCGATAACAATATTTGTCATGATTTTGGTCGATCTTATCTTGTCACATCAATGTGTGTATTGATTTGTCATTATTTTGGACATCGTCAATCCTAATTAGGGTTTTGTCCTCCTATCGATCTTGATATCTTGTGATCGATTTGTCATCGATCGTTGTCATTTTCAATCTTGTCATCTGGTAATCAATTTGTCATCGATCGTTGTTCGTCTTTCTCAATTTTGTCATTTTGCGATCGGTTTGTCATCGATCATTGTCTTTCTCAATTGTGTCAATCCGGATCAATTAGTCATTGTTCCTCATCAATTGGCGCATTCATCAATCAAATCATTTATCAAGTCAAAATCATGATCAAATCGAATCGATATCAATTATCTTTTGTCAAGACCTAATTGTCATCCTTGCATTTCTAATTCGTCTTTTAGGGTTTCATGATTTTATTCATTTAACCCTATTTGTCATTTCTCCCTCTAGGTTAAATAATTTATTTATTTATCCTAGGTCTTCGTGTCACGATTAAATGTTTAATTTAATTGGCTAACTAATTATTCTTCTTTTTGTGAATTAATTAATAAATGACAAATTATTAATTGATTTACCTAATTTTTCATCAATTTCTAAATTCCCTCTTTGTGAATTGATTAATAAATGAAAAATTATTAATTAATTAAGTAAATTCCTATTTTCCTCATTTTCTAATTTCCTAATTCCTATTTTCCTCATTTTCTAATTTCCTAATTCCTATTTTCCAATTTTCTAATTTTCCTAATTTCTAATTCAATTTCCTCCTATTTTTGTAAATTAATTAATGAATGAGAAATTATTAATTAATTTTACCTAATTTTCATCAATTGCATAATTTCCAAGTCATTATTTCCAACTTAATTTTCTAATTTCTCCTAAATTCCTAAATGTCTATTTCTATTTCAAATTCTTGTCATAAATCCTTGCATAGCAATTTGTCATAAATAGTCATAAATCGTCATAAATCCTTGCATAGCAATTTGTCATACACATATCATAATTTTTCTATTCTTGATTTGAATTTCCATTCGAATCATTTTCATGCTAATCTTGTCTTTTCTCCAATTTATCTATAAATTGGATGAATTTCTTCAATCAAGACTAATCACTTTGTCGAATCAATCACACTTTGAGTACTCTTGCGCTAATTGTCAATCTTGCTTTCACATTAGGTTTATACACTTGAAGGTGAGATCCACAAACAAAAGCTATTTGAAGAAGAAAGAAGGACAATGGAGCCACATGAAGGAGATATTCAGATCTGCATTTGGTTTGCTTAGCTTTTAATCTTGAATGTTTTGCTTTCATGTCTTTATTGAGTGTGTTTAGGATTGATCATTGCATTTGAGCTTTTGTGATTGAGCTAGATTAGTATGTTGATTTGCTTGTGATGATTTCCGATTTCCTAGCTACATTAATTGGTGAACCCGATGTGAACTAACCCCCTAACCATGCTTTTGAGTGCTTTTGAGATGATTTGCAGGTCAAAAACCCAAGAAACAGGGTAGTGTAGTGTTTTCTGGGAACTTTTGCGCCTATGTCAAGGACATTTTGCACCTGTGTCAAGCATTCTGCACCTGTGTCAAGCATTTTGCGCTTGTGTCAAGGACATTCTGTGCCTGTGTCAAGCATTCTGTGCCTATGTCAGACATTCTACGCCTGTGTAGGGCTGAAAACAGAGGTAAAAGATAGTGTTTTTCACTTGCAAATTGTTTTCTTTTGCATTCCGTTTTTGCTTTTTTGGTTTTGTTGGTACTAATTCTCTGTGTAGAACCTTGGCATACACATGACAAAGACAACAAATGAAACTACTAACACATTTTATGCAGGTTCGATAGTCAAAGACTAAACATATCAAACTTCTGACTTGGGTTTTGCAGGTTGCCTTGGACTACAACTAAACTCTGTGTTTGCAATTAATATTTAGGCACCTAGTATGATTTCTAAATAGGATGGAATGAATATATGTTTTCTTTGATTGTTGAGTTTGACATTGAAGTAGGAGAGTATGCTCTCATCCTTCTTAGGGTGATCAGAAATCCAGATCTTCGATACCATGCTCATGTTTTTGATTGTGTGTCACCTTTAGAGGGCCTGCCTTCCCGACCATTTACTTTTGCAAGCAAGTGACAATCGTGAGAAGGGAACGACCCAAAGTGAGTATGGCTAGAATACCTTGGCATTCTAACTCACTATAAACAAATACTTGATGGGCGAAAGCTTTGAAGGAAGGGTTACGTGGGAATTGTAGTTACTTGGGAAGTGATGACCCTTGAACTCTTTCTCATATCAACATCCAAGTAGGGCCTCAAGGTCTAAATCGTGCTTGCACGACTACATTTGTTTGGTATCTTGGTGGGCTTAATGTATCAATCACGCTTGCATGACACCAAGGAGTAACACTTAACAAAAATCCTTACTAAACACCTTGTATTTAGAGGCCAAAAATCCTTCTAGTTGCTTGAGAAGGACAAGTTCGGATACTTGGAAGAGATACTAAGTTCGCCATGGGGAGATTTCCATGGGGACTGATGCTTGGCTACCCTGAGAAGTGAGTGTCATGGAGGGGAGCCCATGGGGTCAAGCATCTATGTATTCTCCTTGAATCCCATAACGAGTCTACCTCTCAAGTACCTAATGTCCTTGCCTACCATAAGAAATGTGTGAATGAGCATGATTGTCTTGAGTCTAAGTTGAAGTATCTTGTCTTCTTTGCTTGTCAAAAGTTGAATTGCATCTCATTTCAAAAACAAGACAAATTGATTCAAAACAAGGTTAAACACAAGAGACATTCATCCAACAAAATTCAAAAAACATCTTCAAACATGGTTGTCAAACATTGTTCAAAATCTTGTCTCAACATTCATGTCACTTAGATTTAGGTTCATCCTAGGTTGTGTTTTGCAAAGTTCATTGTCAAGTACCAAGGTTAGGTTTCACCTAAGTCATATTCCTTTGCATATCAATAAGGGTTATCCATTTGCATGTGTCCTCTTGCATTAGAGTAACACCATTTCATAATTCAACCTTAGGTTTTGCCTTAGGTCGATATTGTCATACATTTGCATTTGCATCTTTGTCCTCATAACATTAGGTCACATTTGCATACCCTAGGTTTCTTCATCAAGCTTAGGTCATTATCATATCATATTAGGGTCATTTTCATAGTAATTGTCCCTTTGCATACAGTGTTAAAACTAAGTTTTGTCATACTTGAGTAATCCAAATCTTTGATAAACCCTAAGTCGTTGTTAAGAAGTCTAGACCTTATCAAACCTTTTCTCTTTATGTCATTATTGTCATTTGGTCAAGCCTAGCTTAGTATCCAAGCATATAGGGGAGACGTTGTCATTTGTCTTTTTGTCACTTGGTCCTTTTGTCCTTTGAGGTCTAGACATCATTTCAATTTCCTAAGGGTCTCTTTTAGATTTGCATTCCAAAAAGTTTGTCAAAATCTTCAAAAAACAACCAAAAACATAGGTTGCATTCTTGCCATAGGTTTCATTCTCATTCATTTAGTTTGCATTTAGTTGCATATCATATATTGTCCTTGAAAAATTTCAAAAATATTGCATTTGCATAAGTGACATGCCTGTTGAAACAAGGTCAAAATCTAAGAAGATGGGCGAACCAACGTATCAACCCATTGACAACATATCAAATTCACAATTTCAAACCAGTCAAATAGTACAAATTGAAGGTTCATCAAACACATCATTACCACCATATGGAATGGTTCAACTTGGACCACCTCCATTATATGAACCAGTATTTGTACCCATGAAACCAGGACATGGGAGTGTTCCACCAACACCAAGAGGAAGTACACCTTTCGATTGGAATCAACCACACCTACAACATGACATTCAAACTCAAACATTATATGAGGAACAAACTCTTTCACAAGGACTTGGTTCAGATCAAGGCATTCAACAAGAAACGAATCCAAATGTCCATCCAGATTCTTCATCAGATTCTGATGCTTCTGATGATGTTGATATGTTCCTTTAAGATCCAAAGTTGATGAAAAAGATGGATAAATTCTTGAACAAGGTCTTTAAGATGTTCCCACAAAAATATCTTAACATGATGAGTAATGTGACCTCCTCAAGTGAGCAAGTCAATGTGCAAAAACAACAAGGCGGTGAGCTATTAAGTTTCTCTCCGCATCCAAATGAAGAAAATACACAACAAGAAACTCAACCTACTTTGATGAGTAAACGTGCTTCAAAGGCATTGACAGTGACTATTCCTCAAAAGTCACCATTTGAGACAATAAATAATCCATTATTCAACACAACACCTGTAACACAAGATCAAATGAAGACCACACAAATATTGACAGCTATCCCTCAACAAGAAGTGGTTCCTTACATGCATACAATTGGATCAAAATCTAAGATGCAAGAGAGCTTCACGACTGGAATGCCTGATATCACCAATGTCCAAAACAATTCCACGATACAACAAAGTTCTTATGTCCCGTTAAGCTCAATATATTTGCCAAATACTATTGCGACAGATCCTTCGATAATGGCGACACAAAGAGCTACGGATAGTGGTTTGTACCAACAACAATTGTTGCAACAATTGAGTAATACACAAAAGGTACAACCGAATGTGCAAACAAGCAATGTACAACAACAACAATATCGCATTCGACAACAAATTGCAGTGCCTTCTGCTCCATTATGAGTTAATGCAAACTTGCAATCATCACAATGGATTGGACAAACAACATAGCAAGTTAATGCAAGTGCCATACCCTATCTTAAGGAGAACCAACAAAAACCACCTAAACAAAGTTTTTTGCAAATGATGGGATATACACCGCGACAACAATTGGCAAAAAGTCAGCAAATTCTGATTTGTCAGCCTCAACAACAACATGTGCCTCAATATATGCCAAGGAAAACAAGCTATCATACTACACAACCGCAATTGGCGCCTGTGTAATATCAACAACCTACTCAATTACAATATCAACCTAGGCTCCAAGAAGTACAGCAACAAAGTCGATATCAAGGCATGGCACAACCACAACAACAAGAGATGTACCAAGAACATTATATGCCGGAGACACCAAAAATAGCCATTTCAGAGCATCAACAACTGATCGGAAACACGATGTATCGACAAAGAGTACCCACCAGGATTAATGATGGACCTCCAAAATCTGATACAATTGCGCAACAGCTTGAGAAGTTGCAATGACAAGTTGATGCATTAGAAACTAAAGGAACAAAGAAATTGTATACAGATCAGGATTTATGTCCTAATCCATTTGACAAGAGCTTATACATGCCTCCATTCCCTAAGCACTTTGAAGCACCTAATTTTGAGAAATATAAAGGGAATGGCAATCCAAAAGATCACATTCGAGCATTTTTCGCGGCATGTACTGAAGTGAGTTATGAGGAGACATATTTAATGCGCTTATTTGCATGAAGTCTCACGGGACAAGCCATGGATTGGTATTCGCATCTGCCAGGAAACATAAAGACTTGGTCGGAACTGGCTCAAAAGTTTATATCTCACTTTGCATTCAACATCGACAGTGATGTGACCATGTCAGATTTATGCAACACTAAGCAAAAGCAAGGTGAACCATTAGTGACTTTCTTGCAATGATGGCGAAGCTTGTATAGTCATTCTTCCCTAGATATACCTGAAGAACAACAAGTGAATCTGTTTATCCAAAATTTGGTCCCAGAAATGATGTAGCCAAGGGAATCATTAAGCTTAACAAAGACAGTGACAACACGAACAATTCAGGGGACAGAAATAGATTTTGGTATAAGAACAAGAATGTCACTAATGATGGAGTTGTTGATGCAAGAGCGGTAAATTCAAATCAACTCCCATTCACAATCAAGAAATTGGGTGTTCCTAATATGTCGACTATGGAACAAAATCAAACACCAATGAGTAATGTTACTCAACAACAACATACTCAACAATACAGTCAACAATATAATCAACAACAAGGCCAGCAAAAAACCCAACAATGCAAACCTTTCTGATCGTGGGATGGGCCTCTTTGATAATTTACACCATTGGGAGAGCCTATTGAATCAGTAATGAAACAATTAATACAAGCAAAATTTATCAAGCTACCAGATATCAAGGTAGAACCTGTGGTAAAGCCGCATTGGTGGAATGATAATGCCTATTGTGAATACCATCGATCCAAAGGATATAAAACTGCATCATGTTTTCAATTGAAACATCTGATTCAAGACTTGTTAGAGCAAGGAGTAATTGAGGTAGATCCACCCCATGCGACCTCTAACACTGATCATACCATTTTCAAAACTCCTTTGCTTGATCATGACAAGGGTAAAGCATCTTCTTCAAACTCTACCCAAATAGCAAATTATGCAAATACTGGTTATAACAATGTCATCAATTGTTTTCGTGCATCAAATGAGTATGTTTCCACCCTAAGAATAAAGGGACAAGATCCTTCTTGCGTAGTCACCACTCGTCAATCCAAAATAGTCCTGAAAGGAGCTCCTGCAGTTCCTTCCAAACCCACTCCTACAAGTCAGTACAATCTCTTGGATCATCTAGGAAAGACACCTGCACAAATATCAATCCTTGAGTTGTTGAAAATGTCCCCCATGCATCATGCAGTCTTAGATAAAGCTTTAATTGAGTCCACTATCCCAACAAACATTGATGTTGACCAGTTTCAAGCCCGAATTGGACATCTAGCTGTTTCCCAAAATGTCGCATTTTCTGATAATGATATCTCACCTAATAAGCTCCCTCATAATGATCCTTTACACCTTGAAGTCTTTGTCCATAATTGCAAAATCTGACGAGTCTTGATAGATGGCGGACCGTGTCTTAATTTTTGTACCCTGAGAGAGGTCATTGGTCTTGGTTATATAGAAAATGACATTGATGCTTCCAAAAGAATAACAATCAAAGCATACGATGATGCTGAGCGCCCATCCAAAGGGATAATTACATTGCCTATCAGAGTCGGGCCAGTGACAGAAAACACTTTCCTGCAGGTCCTAGACCTCAATCTCCCTTACAATATGATTCTTGGCCGTCCATGGATCCATGCAATGAAAGTAGTTCCATCCACCTATCATCAATGTTTAAAATATCCTTAAAATGGAACTAAGATAACAATTCCAGGAGATCCTAATCCATTTCAATTTTGTGCTACTCTAAAGGATACCCCTCAGTAGCAAGTCCCCGTCAATAGAGAAGCCAAATCACATGAATTGTTAGATGATGTCAAAGGAAAATTGAAGATACAGGACCAAGGATACGGAGAATATTCAATGGATCAAACATTCCTCATCGGGAATTTACCAATATCTCCAAAATCATATGGCAAACCACATTTGTTGCAACCGGAACCTAAGGTAGTTATTCAATATCAGCCTCCCACTACATTTACAAGATGGGGTGAACTTGACAAAGAAACTTTAGATGATGATGTCATAGATTGGCTTTATAAGGATCCAACTGAGACCCCACCTGTCAAGTTGCCAGTGGAATGATATGGCAAAGGATTTACTATGCTACAAAAGAAAGGATATGATGGCTACAGTGGCTTAGGCTAGAACCTATTATACCCAAGAGGCGACCTCTAACTTTAGGGTTAGGTTTTTTACCATTGCAAATTGGATCCTCATCTACCAAAGTGACCATGTGTGGAAAAGGATGTGACTCTGATGATGAAATAACACCTAAAGATACCCGACCCGAAACTGATTCCAATGAATGGGAGTGGAGTTCCTTTTCTTCTAGCTCCTATGCCCTTGACAATATTTTCCTTGACCCTGATAATTTGCCTATGGAAGACAAACATGAAATAACTCCTCTTCCTAAAACATGTCCTAATGCTTGGATAGAGTCATTCTGGGATCCAAGCTCCGAATCAGATACAAGTAGTTCAGACAGTGATACCACAGATGTTTACATCTTTACCATATCAGCCCTCTCTCTCCTTAAAACCGATGATGACATGCCCCTCATCTATCCCTAGCTTATCCAACATGACCAGCAAGAACCACTCACATTGGACTGTTTTCAAAATGACAAAGCAATTGCAGAATTCCTTGGACTACAGGAAGGCATACCACAAGGTGATCATAAGGCAGGATTTGCTATTGACCTAGATTCCACAACATATTTTGGGGAGTCAACTCCATCTTCCAGTCATCAACATGAAAAAAGAAAAGAAAAAATACAAAGTCAAAAGAATAGGTCTTTGAGTGAAAACTGTAAGGCACTCTTTGATCATACAAAAGTAAAAATAAAAGACGTACCTGCGGGTGAAAACCTCTCTGAGGTGCCCAAAGGTGGAAGAGTGGACATACCCCTATCAAGTCAGGATAAATCAACATTGCTTGTGGAAATGATCAAAGAAATCAATTTGGGTACACTTGACAACCCTAAGGCCATTCATTTTGCTGCTTCTCTATCACAACAGGAAAAGATAGATTTTGTCAATTTCTTTCTTGAGAAGAAGATCAGCTTTGCATGGTCCTATGCAGATATGCCTGGCCTAGATCCAGAATTATTCCTTCATCACTTGCCATTAAAAGCAGATGCCAAGCCTATCAAATAGAAACTCAGAAAGATGCATCCCCAGGTGGCTCTTTTGGTCAAGGTAGAACTGAAGAAATTATTAGATGTGGGCTTTATCAGACCCATCGATTATGCAAACTGGATTTCAAATTTGGTACCAGTTAGAAAAGTAACTGGGGGCATCAGAATCTATACAGATTTTAGGGATCTCAATAAAGCATGCCCTAAAGATGATTTTCCATTGCCAAATATCGACATCATAGTTGACATGACTGCTGGATATGAGATGCTCTCATTGATGGATGGTTTCTCCGGCTATAACCAAATTCGCATTGCTCCTGAAGATCAGCATAAGACTGCATTCACATGTGCTTGGGGTACCTACTGTTGGAATGTGATGCCCTTCAGTCTTAAAAATGCAGGCGCAACATATCAAAGAGCGATGACGACAATTTTTCATGATTTCATGCATACTTTGATGGAGGACTATGTTGATGACTTATTATGCAAATCTGTCACAAGAGATAGTCATTTAGCCATCTTGGGCCCAATCTTTGACTGAATGGAGACCTACAAGCTCAGACTCAATCCAAAGAAGTGTGTCTTTGGTGTCACAGCTAGCAAATTACTAGGGTACATTATTTCTCATAGAGGCATTGAAGTCAACCCTGCCAAGGTTAAAGCAATAATGGATATGCCTCCTCCTTCTAATCTCTATCAACTATGCAGTCTGCAAGGAAAGCTCCAGTCAATCCATCAGTTTATAGCTCAGTTGGCCGACAAATGTCATCCATTCCAGCATCTATTGCATAAAGGTGTCGCTTTTAAATGGACTGAGCAATGTCAATCAACCTTTCAAGCTCTCAAGGACTATTTGCTGTTGCCGTCTATTCTAATGCCTCCTATAGAAAGAAAGCCATTTATATTGTATATTTCTGCAACTGAAACGACACTAGGAGTTCTCTTGGCCCAACAGGATGAGAACAGTAAAGAGTGAGCTATTTATTATATCAGCCGGACACTAGTAGGCTATGAGCTAAATTATTCAACTATTGAAAGGGCATGCTTAGCAGTGGTATTTGCAACACAGAAGCTCCGACATTATATGTTAAATCACCAAACATTGCTGGTTGCAAAAATTGATCCCCTAAAATACTTGCTTAGCAGAGCAGCTTTGACCGGTCGCCTAGCAAAGTGGGTTATGATCCTCAGTGAATTTGATATTGAGTATATGGAGCGAAAGGTGATAAAAGGACAAGTCATAGCAGATCAACTTGCAGAGGCTCCTATTTATGATGATCATCCCATGTTGACTGATTTTCCAGATGAATCAGTCTTTGCTCTCACATCTTCTAATGAATGGAAGTTATACTTTGATGGATCCCATACCAAGTTCGAGTCCGGAGCAGGCATCTTGTTTGTCACCCCTCAAAGTGATGCTATTCCCAAGTCCTACATAATAACTTTTCATTGTACCAATAACATTGTAGAGTATGAAGCATTGGTCACAGGACTCCGAGTAGCAGTCCACTGGAATATCACACATTTGCAAGTCTATGGAGATTCTCAATTAGTCATCTGACAAGTGAATGATGACTATGAAACAAAAGATGAAAAGCTTATTCCCTATAAGCATATGGTAGATTTCTTCAAGACAAAATTCACGGCTATCCATTTCAGTCAAGTTCCAAGAATGCAAAACAAGTCGGCAGATGCGATGGCTACGATCGCTTCCATGTTAAATATGCCAAACAATATGGACAAATGTGAATTTTTGGTTGAACAGTTGCTTGTCCCTTCTTTTGACATTCCGACAGCAGATGTGATGTGTATTCTTGTTGGTCCCAACTCCCCATGGTACAAAGATGTATATCAATATTTGAAATCCCAAACATTACCACCTAACCTTTCCACTAACCAACGTCGAGCCTTCATCCGATAGACAGCTAAATATGTCATCACTGCCAACACCCTTTACCGTCATTCCTTTGACCATACCCTCCTCAGGTGTTTGGATTCTGACAAAGCACAAATGGATTTACACGAGGTTCACGATGGTATATGTGGGGGCCATTTCAATGGTCTGAGCTTAGCCAAAAAGTTGATTCATGTTGGGTATTATTGGCCCACTCTAGAAAAAGATGTTCATGATTTTGTTAAGAAGTGCTACAAATGCTAGATTCACGGAAACTACATTCATGCACCAGCCCAAGAGCTTCATTCTGTTATAGCTCCGTGGCCTTTTTCTCAATGGGGATTGGATCTTATTGGCAAGATTCACCCGACATCTGCAAATGGACACAAGTTTATCATTACAGCCACAGAGTATTTTACAAAATGGATCGAGGCTATCCCCATGACCTATATCACTGGTGTGCAAATTTTAAAATTCCTATTGAATTATATCATATGCCGGTATGGGGTTCCCCTTTCCATAGTCACAGATAATGGTCGTCCCTTCAAGAATAAAGATGTCAAGGAACTCTGTGAAAAGTTTCATATACAACACCGTTTCTCCAGTCCATACTATCCATAGGGTAATGGTCAAGCCGAAGTATCAAATAAAACCATTATCAAGATCCTGAAAAAGGTTGTCAATGACACTGGTCGAGATTGGCATGTTCAGTTGAATCCAACACTATGGGCTTATCGTACTTCTATCCGCGCACCTACTGGCGCAACACCTTATTCCTTGGTGTATGGTGCGGAAGCCATTTTACCCTTGGAAGTGGAGATTCCTTCCTTGCGTGTTTCCTTGCAACATCTGATTGATGATGAGATGCACAGAGTCTCTCGGTTGCATTAGCTTGAGATGTTAGACAGCCCTGACACATTTGCAAGCATATCAAAACTGTCTCCGTCGCTCTTATAATAAGAAGGTCAAAGGGCGACACTTCGAAGTGGGAGATCTGGTTTTAAAGGAAAACCCTAAGAATGCACAGTCTATTGACATCATCAAAGGTAAGTTTGAACCTAATTGGGTTGGGCCTTTCATAGTGATTGCAGCCTATGGCTTGGGGGCATATCAACTTGCCACTCCAGAAGGTGAACCTTTGTCTGATCCTGTAAACAGCATGCATCTTCGCAAGTACTGGCCATAATTTTCTATCAGCACTTCTTCAGGTATGATCCTGAAAAAATACAAAAAAAATCAAAAAGCAAAAAAAAAAAATGCAAAAAAATCAAAAAGCAAAAAAATGCAAAAAAATCAAAGAGCAAAAAAAATACAAAAAAAAGTGAAAAAAGCAAAAGTGAAAAAAAAAGAGAGCAAAAAAGTAAAGAAAAATGATTCGCCCTGTGGTGAAAACCTGGCAAACAGGCACTTTGGGCAAGTACCATGGTGAAAACCTGGCAATCAGGCGCCATGTGTAAGCGAGATCATCTCTCCATCATCTGTCATGACCTCTAGCTATGCTTTCTCTCGGCCGATTTATCATGTCTATCTTTGTCTTGACCCACTGTTCTATTCCAGGCCTGTGATTGGTCAACATCATTGTCTTACATACTCCGTTTCTTGTGCATATGTTTTGGTCCTAGTCTCTTTATATATCTTTCCGATGTGCATTGGGTGCGTTCCCCTTGTTATGATCAATCACTGGAACTTACATAAAAATTGAAAAATGTCCTGAAATAATTCAAAAAAATTGAAAAATGTCTTGAAATAATTCAAAAAAATTGAAAAATGTCCTGAAATAATCCACAAAAAAATTGAAAAATGTCCTGAAAAAAAAAATCTCTAAAAAAAATCATATAAAGTCCTGAAAAAATGAACAAAAAATTTCAAAAACATTAAAATCCAAAAACATGCATTTTGCAATAAATATCCTCTTAATGCATAAGACAGATCACCGAGTATACATCCAACGACACGCAATCAATCAAACATTGTGCTTTACTAAAATCATGCATAAACAGATGAACTTTTCAATCAAACCAGCCATTCAAACTGATCAAAATTGTCCTATCAATCAACCACAAATTTATTTGTCCTTGTCACTAATATCATGGGTCTTATACAGGGTGTGGTATACTCAAAACCAGACTGTGTCCTATCTTAGACGGGGTACCGCATTCCCTGAAACCAGACAGCATGATCGTCCTATCAACACTTTCAACTTTTGACAATGAAGATCAAGATGTTTGTTTGATTTGTTGGAATTTGTGTATCTTATCTTTTTACTGATTTATCTTTGGCTTTGGTCATGTTCCTATGTTGCTCGATGATGTCACTGAGTGATTTAGAGTGACCGGGATGGTTCATGGTCCTTTCTTTTTTGTTGTGATTGCTATTTGTCTGTGATGTGTCTGTCTTTTGCAAAAAGGGTTGCATTTCAGCTCTGGCCTTCAATGCCATGATGCTACGCATCCATTTTTTTGCTACATTAAAATAAAGGTTCTCACCTACAAAGTGCATTACTGAAAGCAAGTTTTTCTTCGTCTCTAACTATCCTCCATCTCATTTTCTTCTTACTAACATTTCTTCCGTCAGTTCGGATAGTCAGTTCGGTCTCGTGCTCCGATTTCCCCACACACATATGTTGTATCCTGCATCCATTCAGTTAGTACATTTGCATTATATTAAACATCACATCCAACATTTTATCCATTTCATATTATCAATGCATCAAAAACACATAAAAAAATACATCCATACATGTTCCATAATGGTTCATAAACAGTGCATAAGTCATCCATACATGGAAAATAACTATAAGTCATAACACATTGCATCCCATCATATCGATGCATATCATATCATATATCACAATAATATCGGAGTACAAAATTGGACTGTCTGTCCTAAGTATGGCCTGCAGGCTGACTACAAAATGTCAAACTACATAATGTCCACTGTCCATCATACGGAGCATGTGCCTCTGTCACTGGGTGCTCCCTCTGTCCTCCTCATCCCTACCATGTCTCATGGATGATGTCCCTCCTGGTCCTGGCTGTGGTGGTCTCATAGGTCCACTCACCCCCATGCTGCTCAATGATCTCCAAGAGCGTGCCCTGCTCTTTGTTCTTGATTGTGCCCGATATGATGCTGCTCTCTGCTTTGGTGGGATTTCACTCTCATATAGTGTCCTCCAATGGCATATCTCCTCTCCGGTCTCTACCAACACCTGTGCCATCTCCCGTGCACTGGCATCCCTAATCGACCCAATATACTTAGTGATTCGCTATTCTTCTCGCTGAGCCTGAGCTATTGCTGTATCTCGAGCCACTGTGAGTCTGGCTATCTCCGCTCTGAACTGATCCTGCTCTATCCTCAAGATGGCATTCTGTCTCTCTAATGTCGCAATATGATCATGCTGACTTGCTATGGTAGCCTTGCACATCTCCATCTCCTCTATGCTAGTTGTCTCCGACTCTATGGATATATCCTGCAATGCCTCTTGCTCGCCTGAATCTGGCTCATCCTCATCATCCCCATCATTCTCATCACCGCCCTCATCCTCCTTGTCCTCATCATCTCCCTCCTCCTCTCTTGTGAGTGGGAAGTCCTCCTGTCTCCTCGGTACTGGAATGTTTGGATCTGTCAATGGCACTGGCCACCGTCATACAAACCATCTCTCATACTCCTCTGTCATCTTGGTGTCCTCCACATCTGATCTCTAATCCCACTATCTTTGTTGTAGCTGTGTGAAGTCAGCATATGCTATGTGTGGCTGAATCATACTCCCCCACTGACTCATCTCTCTGTGCAATCGGGCAAAGTGTGTAGTCCTCCTAGGTACATCCTGCCTCTCTCCAAACTGTCGTCTGACTCTCTCTGGCAGGTACATCTCAATCACTCTCTGGTGATTCACTGGTCGCCCAATCAGGTACCTCTCCTGTCTGCAATACGGTAGCTCCTCACTATCATCTGACCATCTCGGACAATCATGATATGGCCTCCATGTGAACTCTCTCAATCTGTCTAGCTCATGTCGCCAGTACAATATGTATCCAAACGGACCCTGTCTCAGTGCTCCCCCATAACAGTACACATATGGTTGATGTGGTAATACCTATCTCTCTGCAATTGGTCGACATATGGCTATGTGCTTGAATGCCCATACCTGTAACAATGTGACTCCACAGCTCAAAGTCTGCACCCCTTGATATGCTATCTGATGCAACTGAAAATATAGCATCGCAAGTACACATGGTCCCCATGCGTACACCGTCCCTTTTGTCGCCATCTACTCTAGCACTCTTCCCCATCCAATAGGGAATCCATGTCCTCATCTGTCTCCTACTAGTAGGCATGATATCACCACGGATATCACCACATATCACCGATCATACTCTGATGCCATGGTCTCCCAGCCAATCTCCCTCTTTATGATATCTAGATCCTCTGCATCGCACTCAAATAATCTGCACAAAGCGTCTCTCCCTGTCACTAGGTCATACTCTACCATCTCTCCATGAATTGGAATGCGGAGGATACGCCATACATCCTCCAGTGTCACAGTCGCCTCTCTAGTCGCCAGATGGAAGGAGGAGGTCTCCGAATGCCATCGCTCTGCCAATGCAGTAAGCAGTCCCGTGTTCGCCCTAATCTCGAGCATGAAAGTGATATAGTATATCCCAAGTTCTGCTAATGTATCTCTATCCGTGCTCTTGAGTCTATGTCGTAACATGAAGCAGTCAGGTCAGTTCTCTCGCGTGATCAATGGATACTGTCGACTCTGCATCACAATTGGGGCACATTTTTTCAGTTTTAGGGTTTGCTCCTACGGGTTGCATTTCCTCATTTCATCCACAAATCAAGGTGTTTCTATGCTATTCTGACCTATCCTACCCTTATCCCCCCTTTCTGGATCATTTACATGTGATGAGTCCTACGCTTGTGTCACATAACCTGCGCCTGTGTCCCCCTACACAAGCCCAGAAGATACTACACAAGCGCAGGATTCGCCCTACACCAGCGCAGGAGTCCCTTTCTGCATCCCCTGTGGGCCCCGCAATGTCCCGCAAGCAAGTCAAATTCATAAAATTGAAAACATGGGTTTTTGAGATACATACTTCTACTCCTGCGTCGTCCGATCAACTGAATGTGCGTACACGTTCTCTAAGGTGATCTGCCATTGGAATGTTTGCCATCTCTCTGCAAGTGTCCTTTTCCAGAGCAACAAATTCTCCTCTTGGGCTAGTGCAAATGAGCAATTTTCCTTCTCCTTGTCTCATTTATAGATCTTTATCAGTGCATAGATGGACATGCACTCTCTCCATATTATGCTGGTCGCGGTCTTTTGCACCTTCAATTGCTTGTCCTTTGTGTGTCCGATCTCCAATTGTCGGTCCGTTCGATCCTATCATTTTTATCGATCAATTGGCCTCTTTTCTGCATGTTTCTGGCCAATTCCTCAAGGGGGCATGCATATGTCATTGTCAGTATCTGGGGAATTTTCATTATTGTTCTTTGAAACAACGCTCAGAATCGCGTTGTCTCAAAGAGGGGCAAAATGTAGACGTCTAAAAATGGTCAACGCTTGCGGAGCCGTACTTTAACATTTGCGCATTGCCTTATTTTAGGGTTTTTGCGTCGCATTAACATTTCTCCTATGTCATGCACTTGGTCTTTATCATTTGTGAGCATCGAGTCCTTCTTCTCCATTCTTCATTTATCACGCTCTCGAATTTGGTCTTGTCGATAACAATATTTGTCATGATTTTGGTCGGTCTTATCTTGTCGCATTAATGTGCGTATTCATTTGTCATTATTTTGGACATCGTCAATCCTAATTAGGGTTTTGTCCTCCTATCGATCTTGTCATCGATTGTTGTCATTTTCAATCTTGTCATCTAGTAATCAATTTGTCATCGATCGTTGTTCGTCTTTCTCAATTTTGTCATTTTGCGATCGGTGTGTCATCGATCGTCGTCTTTCTCAATTGTGTCAATCTGGATCAATTAGTCATTGTTCCTCATCAATTGGCGCATTCATCAATCAAATCATTTATCAAGTCAGAATCATGATCAAATCGAATCGACGTCAATTATCTTTTGTCAAGACCTATTTGTCATCCTTGCATTTCTAATTTGTCTTTTAGGGTTTCATGATTTTATTCATTTAACCTTGTTTGTCATTTCTCCCTCTAGGTTAAATAATTTATTTATTTATCCTAGGTCTTCATGTCACGATTAAATGTTTAATTTAATTGGCTAACTAATTATTCCTCTTTTTGTGAATTAATTAATAAATGACAAATTATTTATTGATTTACCTATTTTTTCATCAATTTCTAAATTCCCTCTTTGTGAATTGATTAATAAATGAAAAATTATTAATTAATTAAGTAAATTCCTATTTTCCTCATTTTCTAATTTCCTAATTCCTATTTTCCTCATTTTCTAATTTCCTAATTCCTATTTTCCAATTTTCTAATTTTCCTAATTTCTAGTTCAATTTCCTCCTATTTTTGTAAATTAATTAATGAATGAGAAATTATTAATTAATTTTACCTAATTTTCATAAATTGCATAATTTGCAAGTCATTATTTCCAACTTAATTTTCTAATTTCTCCTAAATTCCTAAATGTCTATTTCTATTTCAAATTCTTGTCATAAATCCTTGCATAGCAATTTGTCATAAATAGTCATAAATCGTCATAAATCCTTGCATAGCAATTTGTCATACACATGTCATAATTTTTCTATTCTTGATTTGAATTTCCATTCGAATCATTTTCATGCTAATCTTGTCTTTTCTCCAATTTATCTATAAATTGGATGAATTTCTTCAATCAAGACTAATCACTTTGTCGAATCAATCACGCTTTGAGTACTCTTGCGCTAATTGTCAATCTTGCTTTCACATTAGGTTTATGCACTTGAAGGTGAGATCTGCAAACAAAAGCTATTTGAAGAAGAAAGAAGGACAATGGAGCCACATGAAGGAGATATTTAGATCTGCATTTGGTTTGCTTATCTTTTAATCTTGAATGTTTTGCTTTCATGTCTTTATTGAGTGTGTTTAGGATTGATCATTGCATTTGAGCTTTTGTGATTGAGCTAGATTAGTATGTTGATTTGCTTGTGATGATTTCCGATTTCCTAGCTACACCTATACCGATAAAATAGACTGGGAAGCATAAAGCATAAAGGTTCATCAGAGACTCATCAGGACTTCGGGAGGAATAAAAAAAGGCTATTCTGATCCCCGATGAAGATAGAAGTGCTTGTGGGGACATCGGTGTAAGCTATACCGATAAAGTAAGCATTAAGTAAGGACTCATCGGGACATCGAACAAAGATTTTATGCTATGCCGAGTCCCGATAGGATTGATAAGGCGAATGGTGAGGTGCTAGGAGTTCTTTGGGGTAAGTTATGTCGATAGCGCGGAGGACTTAGTTATGATGCAGATTGATATATTGAGATCATCGGGGTATCAGAGGGACATGAAATAAACTATGCTGACACCTGATGGGTTAAGTAAAAGAAAACCGAAGGCAAAGGCATTGGAGAAAGTTACGTTGATGGAGTATTAAAAAAAAAGGCATAGCCGAAGCTGAAGGAGTATTCATCGGGATAAGGTGAACCATCGGGATAGAAAGAAAACTGTTATCCTAAGACCTGATAAGTTGGTCAGGATAACTTGTGCTGATCAGAAGGTGAAAAGTGGTAAAGTCATAACAAATGGCACCAAGAAATTGAATCATCGAGAAAAGTCTCGCCGATTAGCCGTTGGAGGTCTTTATGTGAAAAAGTGACATAATGGCTTCAATTAAATGTATCTATTGAGTAGGTCCATTGCCACACAAAGAAAATCCTTCAAAGATTATGGTAATTGAGTACAATATTAGACATCCTAAAATATATAACCAGTGTTGCATAATAGTATTTTGCATAAAGCTATTGCAAAAGATATTAGGTGTTTATTGAGAAAATTTTCTAAGCTACTGAGCATAGAGTAACCAAATTTACAGAGATGGAGGGGTCAATCTCAAAAGGGAAGTGAAAGATTGTTGAAGTATCTAGTACCACGACAAAAAAATCAAAGGGTGAAGTCGGTGAAGCTCGTAGAAAATTAAACCAAGATATGATAGATCAGATGGGCTCTCCAGGAGCTAGGTCATGTAGAGCTAAGGTGAATTTGCCTATTGGCGACTAGTTGGAGGATAGATATAGAGAGATTGGAGATGTACTCACAATAGTGTGTGGGCACGAGTTCTTTCTTTTTCATTACCTCCGCAGGGATGAGCCTATGCCAATTTCAAATCCATGGAACACCAATTTAGGTAAACTCGTCGTACCTAATGTCTTTGTAAATATTGACTTATTGAAGCTCCTAGTAAGACATTACGATGCAAACAAATGATGCATTTTGTTGCCCAATGGGACTTCTTTTGTTCATTTTGTTGTAGCCACAATTCAGTAAGTTTTTGTAGTAGATCTAGAGGCAAAAGTGCCCTTATCATTTGTGGATTTGGAAGAGGAATACAAGAAGATGGATACAACATATCAGGGTTGAAACCTTGCTATCCACAAAGTAGAAAAGGGGAGGCTAACAGAGGAAGATGGTCCTCCTTATGACATGACTATTTTTTAAGAAGTACCTACATTATACATATATGGCTTGTGGCCAGGTTGGAGGAATTGAAGCTCTTGATGTGGCAAACATAGGACCATTGGTTTTACTAGAAAATATCCAGACACATGAGCCTAGAGATTTTGATTTTGCCTCATACCTGGTGGACAGACTGCATGAAGGCTTCATGAACTTGAAAGATAATACAGACAAGCATTTCAAGCATTATTCACTATTAATGAATATTATTTTATTTAATGGGAGATTCAAGGGATTGTGGCTAGAAGGTTTGAATGTAAATACAGTAGGGAATAATGACCAGTATCAACGAGTGCAGTTGTGGTTTTCTCTCTAGGATTACAGATTTGTGAATTCTCATTACCTCAAATTTGAGGAATTCTTTGTTAAACCAATTTTCTTGCTCTTTGGTGAACCTCTGCAGGGATCATTTCAAAGGATGTTAAGAAATTTCTTAGGCCTCATGAGCATAAAAATCCAAAGGTCAATCACAATTGGTGTGATTGGTATTCATGCCAAAACTTCACTTTTGTTCGATGCTATGGATTTGAGGGTTATCCCTATGTGTTACCGATGCCTGCACCAGACATGATTTCTTTTATAGAAATTGTGAGGCAATTAAGTATCTCTAATGCTAAGCATTTTGGGAGTGCACACAAGCAAGCCTTCCTCCCTAGTACATTTCACTTCCAGGATTTTAAAGTTGTGTCTACCAAAGCATATAAGGTTATTGAAAGGAAGCTGGTGGATGAATACAACCTATTCCAACACATATCTAGAATGCACTATGATCCTGAGGGTTAGATCCATGCAAGCAGGAAGAGGCAAGAGTTAGGAGATTATTTTCATCAAGAAGATGAATTTGAGGACATGTGTAGAAATAAGGAGGTGGAAGAGCTGGCAGATGTAATGGAGACCTTGGAGTAAAAACTAGAGGAGAGAAGGCAGAGGTTAGAAAACATGGAGCAAGAACCAGCCCAAAGTGATTCAGGGGAAAATGAAGTTGTTTCCAAGCTCTGGGCACCTGAGAAAGAAAAGGATCTAGAAGCACGGGATAGGCTCATCATTGCACTAAATGCATAGACAGATGAAAGAATGATAGAGCATGTTTCTTTTGTGTCAGATGACCAATTTATAAAGTATAAAAAGTTCAAATCATTCTTGTACCATTTAAAGGGTAAGAAATTAAGGGAAGCAGTGCCAAATATTACCCCTAAGAATGAGGTAGAAATGAAGAAGAGGTTGAAGGAATATATTGACATAGAATTTGAGACTATGACCCCATAGAAGGGGAGGCAAATACTAGTAGAGGCTGGAATAATTGTGTTTTCAGGTTGGGACCTGAGTGCCTCGTTTATCTTTGATTCTTTGCTGAACTCAGACAATAAGGATATGAAATTGAATATCCAAGGAGTAAAAGACATTTTTATTGGATCAAGGTATGATCCAAATGAGGAAGAAGTGTTGTTGTGGGCCCTATACCCTCCCAATAAAGGGACAAAGATCATAGATGTAGATAAAGCTTTTGGTCACATGATGACCCTGAAAGTTGGAGAGGTAGACCCTATGATCATGGCCGACATAGGTATTAATATTTCAAAATTCAACAAGGCCTAGATGAAACATGAGATAGAAGAAAAGAATAAATATAAGGCCTTATATGAAGAAACCCTTAAGAGGAGTGGGCATCCGATCCCTCAAATTACTGATTTAGGAGGCCAATGGAAGAAGAAATTTGAAAAATTAGCTTATGAGCATACCAAGTTGAAGAGATAAATGAAGGGCATCAGTATTGACACTGCTTGCGGTTTGCTGAGTAAGAGATGTGACAATATGGAGAAGGTGTTGGATGAGTTCTGGGGTGTATATCAGATGAACATGGACAACATGGTTTCACACACCATAATTCATGATAAACTCAACCTGTTGTTACAGGACGCATTGACTAAAGAAAAGGTAAAGAAGAAGGTTCAGGGTCTTCTTGCCATGCATGAGGAGGTTACAAAGGAATTGAAGTCTGAATTCGATGAGTGCTAGCAGATTGTTCAATGTGGGGTTCCCCATTTGGTAGATGATGCAGGAGTAATTAAAGATAAGAACATCTGGCTTTCTGAGTGTAGGTCCTTAGTGCAGCCCAAGACATTGCCAAAATAGATATCCTTGATATGAATGGCATCGCCGACCAGTTAGAGAACTTCTACACGATCGAGAACACAGCCAGGGATGCGATCTTCAACACAATAACCTACAAAGACCTAGGCTATTTGTGGCACATTCAGAAGTGTGAATACCGGCTGGATCAAAAGCATTAAGTCATTGCTTGGTTCTATGTTTGTAATGTAATTGATAATTTAGTTAGGCTCTTTAGTTACTGTTCAGTTAGTTGTTTAGGATAATGAAAGGGTGTGTCCTTTCATTCGTATTTCTTAGCATATATATTTATAATGATTCATTTTGTATGTAAGAAGGATCTAACAATTAAGAAATATACACTGCCTGGCAAGACTGTAAGTTATATGTATTAGGGAAGTCTATAGAACAAAGAGGTGTCTTTTTATGGAAACAGACTATAATGGAGTATTTTCAAGTGAAGCTTGTGTATACAACCATCTCTTAAGGATTAATATATGAAGGTTCATTGTCTATTTTCCTAAGTATTGTGCATACTTCTATGCTGATGAGTTATTTTGTCCTCTTGATAAATCTGTCATATGATTTGCTATGATATGCCATCACATGCTATTACATTAATTGAGATATGAGGTTCTTCATTGTTATGTAACACATACTGAAGCCTTTATAGTTGATATTTAATATTGTCTCAGGAGTTGATAGGATTTTTTGTCCATAAAGTGTCATAGATACCCTTGGATAGAGGCACTGGTCTGCTATTTATCTTTTAAGGTTTTGGTTGGTCATGCATTCAAGGTCCTTGATAAAGAAACATTCTGCCTAAATTTTATATGAACTGATCTTTACATATTTCTTTTAAGTCCTGAAAGCATACTTATTCCCAATATACAGTTATAATCATTTTCATTTCTTTTCAAAGGCATTTACTTAAATCATATAATAAAGCATAAATTGCAGAACAACATTTGCCAGTTTTTGCAATTTGCTAAAAGGTTTAAATCCACTTTAAATAATCTCTTTTGTGCTTGAGAGGAAGAGGTATACCCACCTACATTCAGTGGAGCCTTAAGTGTAGAGGGATTTGGTCTTCGACCATCCCTGTTCATTGGCCAAGGCTGGTTGGATTAGTTGAGGATTTGGCAAACCCTTAAGTTTTCTAATCTGTTGTTTTGGTCACCAACAAATTGGCAACTCTGCTGGGGAGTTGTGATAAGAAGTACTTATAATTTCTAGTGGTTTCATTTCAGACTCTACTAGAGGAAAGAGTCTAGAAGATTAGTAAAAGATATTATTCCTCTTAGGAGGTGGCGACTCTACATGTAATACATGTGTAATGATTGGTATGTTGAGAAAATAAGAGAAACTCCTAGAAATTTGTCATTAAGATTCATGCAGGGGAGGAGATCTTTGCACAAAGGACAAGAAGATCTTGTTCAGTTGTGTCCCAAGAAAAGGAACAAAGGAAAAAAATCAAACATGGTATTTGAAGGATATAAGATATTTCCTAGTAGGGAGGAAGATTATTCATCTACTGGCAAATCTGAGAATAGAGAGGAAAATCCTTTTCATAAAATAAGTTCAAAGGATAATAGACATAGCCATGATGAGATCATGAATGTTGAGGAACATGAAGAAAAATAGTGGGATGATCTTATTCTTAAAATGGTTGATATGAGTGCTAATGATGCCAAGATGGTGAGGGCACTTAAAAGACAACCTGATTGGGTGTTACAGAAATTAGGAATAGAGAGAAATAATATTTCAAGACCCAAGACAAACAAGGTAGGAGAAGAGAGAGGTGAAACAAGTAGACAAGTAGTTCCAAAATATAGTCCTTCTCATATGAGAAGAAATGACCAGCCTTTTGTAACCTATGACAACCCATTGGTAAGTGAAAATAGAAGATGGAGGGATGTGCATAGGGATCAAAATGAAGAAAGGCTGGATGATGGAAGAAGGAATGGAGATGGGGAAAATTATGGGAACCAGATTAACACAAATAGGGGTAACCATGTAGGAAATAATGGGTGTTGCAGCAACCTAAATAATGGACAAAATAGAGGTAACAATGGCAATTATGGAAGTGGCAATGGTGGAGATAGGAACAATGGTAACAATAATGGCAATAATAATGGGGGTGGAAACAATGGTAATAATAGAAACTATGGCAACAATAATGGGATTATGAACTATCAATGCAACCATCATGTTGGTAGACAACCCTTAATCATTGAGAGGTACAGACAATTGGATTTCACTGGCATTGTTGGTTATCCAAATCAGATCACTAATGATTTGAGATTATCAATCCCAAAAATTTTCAGGAAATGGAGTTGATTCAGCAGAGCAACATGTTATTAATGTAAACAATATCATCGAAGAATTTGAGATTCCTCATGAAGATGTGTTCATGTAGTTGTTGGTTCAGTCTTTGACAGAGGACGTAGGGGAATGGTATAGAAGCCTTCTTGATAGATGTATTTGCAGCTGGTAGGAATTTGTGACCCAATTCTTGGAAGAATTTGGAGATCACAATGATCCTTCATTTGCATCCCATGAACTAACAAGCATAAAAAAGAATCAAAATGAATCAGTTAATGAATTTAATAAAAGATTTAATAAGATATTAAATAGAATACCCAAAGATGCCAGACCAGTTGATTCATTTTTTATTAACTTTTATTTAAGTTCTTTTGACAGCAAAACTCATTATGAGATTTTGTCTCCTAGACCTAACACTTTACAACAAGCATTCAAAACAACTGTTACTATTTAAAATAATAGGAAGGTGGCTGGGAAAGTTGCTAAGTGAGATGATCCAAAGCTGTACAACTCCAGGGTCCCCAAGAAAGATGATCTTACTCAAATCATGGACATGCTCAAGGACTTAAAGGGTAATCAAAGTCATAATGAAAGGCCACCATACATGAACAATAAGAAAATAAGTTACAATAGGCCAAGGTTGCATGCCATGCCATATAACACAAATTGGAAAGATGGAAAACTAGTAAAACCAAATACCAACAAAGAGACTCCTGACCCATTGAAGAAAACTACAAACTTTGTAGATGAATATCCATGGTGTGATGTATGTAATCTGCCTCATGTTATAGAACAATGCATTATTGCCTAGTGCTTGATAGAAGAAGAAGATAAAAATGAAGATTATGGACCAACTATTAATGCCCTCTCATCTGATCCATATTGGGGAAGAAATGAGGATTTATCTTAAGAAGAAGAATATTCTGATGTGCATCAAAGAAGAGAAAATTTGAAATATGGTATACAATAGGTTTTTTCTGATGATGATGAAGATATCCCTGCCTTGAGAAAATTGTTTTAGGAGGAAGCAGTACCCTCTTTGAGAAACCTGACAGAAGAGGACACGAAAGCTTTCACTATTGAAGCTATGGAACAAGTAATAAGTAATTACCAATTGAGGAATAGGAATGTAAATAATGAGTAGGGCAAACTAGCAGGCATCTTCACCAAAGTCACAAAATTGGGTGGAACCAATAGTAACACGGCTAGGGGCAAGGATGGAGGTGCCAAAAAAGGGACAAAACCAAAAAAAACTAAACAAATTGAAATGCCAAAATTGGTCAAACTAGTTGAGAGGAAACAAATCAGTAAACCTTCTTCAAACTGTGGAACTTTTATGTCCCAAGCGTTGTCTCAGGTAAAAGTTTCTATGCCCTCGCTTGAAGTGATGAAATTTCCAGAATATAAGGATGAGACCCTGAAGATTATATCGAATGTTGGTGATATAAGAAAAGATGTTTCTACTATGAAAGAGGATCCTCCAGTAATATACTTAGGCATGTCTATCATAAAAAGCCTCAGACAAGTTGATCCATTTTATTTGACATTGCTAATTAACAATAAAATGGTTAGGAACTGTATGATAGATTCAGGGGCAATAGTGAACATCATACCTGAAGATGTCATGAGGGAGCTCAAGATGCATGTTAACACACCTTATGGTAAGTTTTATGCCATGGACAAAAGGTCTATACCCATGGTAGGTATTATGAAGGATGTAGAGTTCAAGTTTCTAGCTTGCCCGAATACTACATATAAAACAGACATTACTGTGGTACAAGTTCTAGCGAATTATGGAATGTTGTTGTCTAGGAAATGGTCAAATTTGGTGGGTGGTCATGTTCAGCTTGATCTATCTTATGCTACTATTACATTCAAAGGGACAATAATGAGGATAAACTGAGAACCAAGATCCCCATATCTCATGGAAGAAGTTGATCTCGATGAAGCAACCTATTTTTGCCATTCAGATATGGACAACTTCAAGGTAAGTATTTCTAAACCTTTAGAGACTAGTAAAGTTACAGAAATAGTTAAACAAAATGAAAACTTAATTTGGAAATTATACTTTGATGGTGCCTACAGTAAGGAAGGGAATGGAGTAGGAGTTGTACTTATTGCACCTAATGAATTTTTTTTAAATACTCTTTCTTGTTGGCTTTTGAATGTACTAATAATATTGCCGAATATGAGGCCCTCTTATTAGGTCTTAAACTAGAAAGATTAAGAAGCTAAAGGAATGAAGTCTCGGATCACATTGAATTATTTGATGCCTTCTCCATCAATTGGACTAAGAGATCCAACAATATTTGGGCAGACTTCATGGTGAACTTGGCTATCAAGCACAACGACATCCCTTTGGATGACATTACCCAAGTGGAGATTAAAACTAGACCGTCAGTGCTTGATAATGTAAAAAGTTGGCAAGTTTTTGATGATGATAGGGATTTACTACAAAAATTATTATGTGAAGATCAATATGATCACCAACAGATTGATTGGAATGGACTTGTAGAGGACACAAATGACAAAGCAATTGTACTTGGGCAAGAAGTATTGTAGCTGAAAACTAATAAAATCCCAAAAGGATTAATAGAGCTTGAAAGAATGTTTGACGATAAAGATGTAATGAATTTCAGGCCTAATTCAGGAGGATGTGAGGAGGTCGAAAAGATAAACTTGGGAAGTGAAAATAACCCAAGAGAAGTATATCTTGGAAAGAAGCTCACACCAAAAATCAGAACTGAATTGATTAATCTGTCGAGGAAGTATAGGTATTGTAGACACCTAAAATTGTCATGTCTAATTAAATAAATATCTTTATTTATTTAATTCCTTTGGCCTAATTCTTCTATTAATTAAATAAATCCTTATTTATTTAATTAATTCATTTATCCTCTTCTAGCCTTATTTCTCATTTAAATAAATACATTTATTTATTTAAATTATCCTTTTCCTAAATTAAATAAATACTTTTATTTATTTAATTGATCCCACTTCCTCTATTAATTAAATAAATCTTTATTTATTTAATTAATTCATTACCCTTTTCCACCTATGACACATGTCATTCATCACTTAATTCCTACACTACATACCCTCTCATTATTTTCTTATTTTCTCTACCTACCCTCTAATCATAGCCGACCATTTATCTTTTACACCTCTCAATCTTATCCCTCCATTTCTTATAGTGTCTTCTATATAAGGAGATGCTTCCTTCATTATCAACCCCCGCTGACTACCTCGACTACGCTTTCAAACTTACATATGCAATCAAGCCCACTTGCAACCAGATTTCCGTTCTTTGTTGAGCTCTTGTGCACATAAAATCTGAGAGCAAATATATCAAGAAAGATCAATGGAGATACGAAGAATGGAGATTCAAACCCTATTAGACATGTGATGGTATAATCTTTGTGATTTCATTTGATTTGCATTGTCTTAGGTAATCTTCATATGTTATGGTGGATAGCAGTTATCACTATTTAAGAAATGGGTTTTCTTTTCCCATAATTGGGTAAATTTTTGAAATTTTGAGTCAGACACACTATCAACTGCTTCAAGTCTATGTTAGGTCTTAAGGGTTTAGGGTTTCAATTTTAAATTGCTCAATGTTTGATCACAAACTCTCTGGTTTCTATTCCTGTGTTACTTTATCCACTTAAGTAATGGGTCTTGGGGTCATAAGAGGTGTTCCCCCTTGTCATTTGCCTAGGCGGTTGTTGAATTAATTGTAAAAATTTATGCCTTACGTCTTTTCTTCCTAATGTTGTCGGGCATAGTAAGTTGCACGCAACTCTTAGATGGATCTATGGTTTTCACTATTTCGTTAGGCGAAGTTGCGTGTGGTTTAAGGCTCGCAAAATGGCGAAAGGGAAAAGCGTGTTCAATGGTGCGCATTTGGTCCGGTTTAAAAGGGCTCCATCTCATTCAAGATCTAATGGCTGGCATTAGTTCGTAGCTGAAACTTGCAAGTGAAATACCTTTCACAAAATGGTGAAAAGGTTTTGCGAAACCCTACAGTGAAGACTTTTCAAATGGCTAAAAGGTGATCAGGTTCAAGAGAGATCGAAGGTTCACATTGTTTCATGGCTGGTAGATGCTCGAAGGTTATGCCTTGTGAAATAGTGAAAAGCGAGATTTTATAAGAGCATAACAAATGCGCAAGTCTCATTTGATCTAATGGTTAGCATAGCTTCGCAGGAGGAAGATGCTCGACAATTAGCTTTCATGAAGTAGTGAAATGACGTGGTGCTCCAAGCAGGCAGTCTAGTTGGTCAAGATGGTGAGTAAGATGATGGCACGTGGCATAAGGTCAAAATAGTCAGCAAGTCGGATCTAAGGATTAAAAAGTGGGTCCCAGAGGTGAGTCATGCCAAGGGATAAGTAGTGACCTGGCAGATACAGGTGGCAAGGATGAGGTGGAATCCGATGTTTTCTCTCAACAAATGAAAGGTTGACATGTAAGATCGAAAGTGGCTAGATGCTAGGTGGATGGAGTTTAGTCAGAGGCCCACGTTTGCTGAATTTAACTATGTTGCTAAGCATTGAGCAAGTCAGTTAAAATCAAGTGGTCCGAATGAGTTCGCAAAGGTAAAATGCTCATGTTTTAAAACCAGTGAAACAACAAAAAGGTTTTGGGGCCCCAAGGACAGATAAAGAATGAAATTAAAATAGGGATCAACTCTGATTCAATCCAAGGGCTCGCGTTGTTTCGCAGCTGCGAACCAACCGAGGGATATGCTTCACGAAATGGCGAAAGGAGGAGAAGATTCATCCAGGTGTAATGCTAGATGGTGATGTGTTGATTGACATGTGGTTTTAGAAGAAATTGAGGGCCTACCAAGGTGTAACCAGTAGTTATAAAGGAAAGACACGTGGCTGACTTTGAACTAAACTCGAAGAGTTTTCCAAAGCTAATGGTTGAGTGCCACATGGTATTCGGTAACCAATGAAAGAGTGGCATAAGTGAAGAAAGCATAAAGGTCTCACTTAAAGGATGATCATCTCCAATTTGATCCAATGCTTCATGTTGTTTCATGGCCCAAAGTTGAAAGCGGTTTAAGCTATGCGAAATAGAGAAAGACCGTTAGCCCTCAAGATAGAGGCGCGGTTAATGAAGAAGCTGACGATCCCGGTAAGAGTTAAACATCGAGCAGTTAAAGTTTCATCTAATGCCTCGTGCAGCTTCACGAAAGAAAAGTGCTCAGAGGATAAAGCCCATGAAATAGTGAAAAGGAGGTGGGGCCCGGTGCTAAGGCAAAGTTGTTAAGTCGGTGTAAAGATCGATCAAGTTTCATTTGATCGGATGGTTGGCATGATTTCGTTTGCTGAAATTGCTCGAAGGTTATGCTCTGTGAAATGGCAAAAGAGCGGAAGGAAAAAATGTGTAGACATGTTGTGACCCGTTGGAGCGAAAATTTCGAATTCTCTCATGAATCCAATTCTGAAGAGACGGTCGAAGCATGTAGTATCAATGTTGCAGTTAAGAGCCTGGGTACCATATATAATTTCATATCAATCAGATGATAGTATCATTCTAAAGAATTGTTGCAAAGAAAGCAGTTGCAGAGCTATTTTCTTCAAATACAGAGCAAATTCATTCAGTCGCAGAGTGGATTCCTTCAAGCTAAAAATAGGTTTTCTTATACTCTTGTGTGGCAATTTCTTAGCAGTGTGTTTTAATTGAGGTCTTGATTTGTCACAGAACCAGTTGGGGGTAACAGTTAAATTGCTTGCATATTTTAAGATGGCACCTAAGAGAGAATTCTCAGGAAAAGTTAATTACCAGCAAAGGGCCATTTGTGATGATTTTCTTGAACAGTTGACATTGTCAACTAATCAGGCATCAAAGGTGAAAGAACTAGTGCCAAGAGATCCTCATTTGAAAATAGGAGAAGGGTTATATGATAAGGGTAATTGGTTGAGAGACCCACAGGTTGGGTTGTCTGGGTTGGGGTTGTTCAAAGTTGGATTTGGCATTAGAAATTCCCCAGCCTCGCAGAATAGCATCTGGGAGTTACACATAATTATGATCTAGTCACAAGGAGCATTAGGGATATAAATGGGAAAGCGCTCATTGAAATGAATAATGAGGAATTCAGAAGTGCTTTTGGGATTAATGAGTTTACTAATTTTCTAGAACCGTTAGCCCTCAAGATAGAGACGTGGTTAATGAAGAAGCTGACGGTCCCGGTAAGAGTTAAATGCCAAGCAGTTAAAATTTCATCTAATGCCTCATGCAGCTTCACAAAAGAAAAGTGCTCAGAGGATAAAGCCTGCGAAATAGCGAAAAGGAGGTGGGGCCCGGTGCTAAGACAAAGTTGTTAAATCGGTGTAAAGATCGATCAAGTTTCATTTGATCGAACGGTTGGTGTGATTTCGTTTGCTGAAATTGCTCGAAGGTTATGCTCTGTGAAATGGCGAAAGAGCGGAAGGAAAAAATGTGCAGACATGTTGTGACCCGTTAGAGCGAAAATTTTGAATTCTCTCATGAATCCAATTCTGAAGAGACGGTCGAAGCATGCGGTATCAATGTCGTAGTTAAGAGCCTGAGTACCATATATAATTTCATATCAATTAGATGAAGGTATCATTCTAAAGAATTGTTGCAGAGAAAGCAGTTGCAGAGCTATTTTCTTCAAATACAGAGCAAATTCATTCAGTCGCAGAGCAGATTCCTTCAAGCTAAAAATAGGTTTTCTTATACTCTTGTGTGGCAATTTCTTAGCAGTGTGTTTTAATTGAGGTCTTGATTTGCCATAGAACCAGTTGGGGGTAACAGTTAAATTGCTTGCATATTTTAAGATGGCACCTAAGAGAGAATTCTCAGGAAAAGTTAATTACCAGGAAAGGGCCATTTGTGATCATTTTCTTGAACAGTTGACATTGTCAACTAATCAGGCATCAAATGTGAAAGAACTAGTGCCAAGAGCTCCTCGTTTGAAAATAGGAGAAGGGTTATATGATAAGGGTAACTGGTTGAGAGACCCACAGGTTAAGTTGTCTGGGTTGGGGTTGTTCAAAGTTGGATTTGGCATTAGAAATTCCCCAGCCCCATAGAATAGCATTTGGGAGTTAGATGTGGGAAAATTGGTAGTTCCAGGAGTATTCATGGATATGGATCTCCTGACTCTTGCACATAATTATGATCCAGTCACAAGGAGCATTAGGGATATAAATGGGAAAGCCCTCATTGAAATGAATAATGAGGAATTCAGAAGTGCTTTTGGGCTTAATGAGTTTACTAATTTTCTAGAACTTATTAATTTCAAATCATTAGCTCAAGTATATAGTGCACAAAGGAATCACCTTAGAAATGGGCCTCTTAAGGAATTCATTGTCAAGATAGGTGGGTTGACAGTTGTAGGACCCAACACTGAAGAGCCCTTCTCATTGAATCTATTCACCCTAAGGGCTAAGGGATTGTATTGGTCACTTTGCCAGATTTTAGGAGAGGATGCTGAGGCAAATATGCCCAATCATTACATGCTAATGATTGCTCATATTTTGAATCCTTCTCTTGCAGTAACCTTTGATTATGCTTCCTTCATCACTAATGCTATCCATGAAGGATTGATAGGAATAAAGAATGGGAAGGTTGATAGGCCTTTTGGATGGTATTCCCTCCTCATGCATCTATTTTTATTCAAAGGTGGTGATTATTTTGCAAGTGGAATGGATCTTGTAAAAGAGAAAGATGGAGAAAAGATGCCAATGCAATTATGGAATACAGTGCTATCATGGGACAGAGATGATGCTAGTTTCTTAAAGTTTGATAAAAGTTTCGCATCAAAGATTAGGACTCTCCTCTGTTCAGAAAATCCAAGAGTCCCCAAGGTTTTTTTGGAATTTATTAGACCAAAAGAATTTGCAAAAGGAAAAAAAATGTCCATAATTGGGGTGATATTTACTTATACCCTATCTCCACAGTTTTCAGAGTATTTGGTTTCAGAGGCACTCCATTTTTATTCCCCTATCAGGTCCCTCTCAAAGTGGGAACTGCAGAAATCCTCAGACAAATTGGTAGTGTACAAGAGGTAGAGCTAATAGGCAGGGTTAAAGGGACTATTTTCCCTATGGTTACTATAGCCCACCAATTTGTAATAACTAAGGGAGGTTGGAACTATTTTGAGGATTTTCTTAAACCTTATCATTTGTCAACTGCAGTGTCCTAGTGTGCCGATCCTGAAGATTTCTTCAATGGAATGTTTAGAAAGAGGGCAATATGGAGAGGTAGACCTGAAGACCTCATTAGAAATGAGTTTGATCTAGATGAGCAGGAGCTAAGGAAGGAAAAGTGGGTGGCTTATAAAAAGGCCTTAGACTTTGTACATCAGTTTGACACCAGCTATGACCCATTGTCTAGCTTTCACCCTTTTGAGGAGAAAATAAAGTTCCTAATTCTTTCCTTTGAGGATGTGATGCAGACTTTGAAAGAAAAGAGGGAGGTTGTAATTAAAAACAACCCTGAAAAAGAAAGAATGGTTCTAAGTAGGTCTGCCTCCACTTTTGGTTTCTAAGGCACTCCATTTTTATTGCCCTATCAGGTCCCTCTCAAAGTGGGAACTGCAGAAATCCTCAGACAAATTAGTAGTGTACAAGAGGCAGAGCTAATAGGCAGGGGTAAAGGAACTATTTTCCCTACGGTTACTATAGCCCACCAATTTGTAATAACCAAGGGAGGTTGGAACTATTTTGAGGATTTTATTAAACCTTATCATTTGTCAACTGCAATGTCCAGGTGTGCCGATCCTGAAGATTTCTTCAATGGCATGTTTAGAAAGAGGGCAATATGTAGAGGTAGACCCCATCAATTCCAGTTTCTTGAAGACCTCATTAGAAATGAGTTTGATCTAGATGACCAAGAGCTGAGGAAGGAAAAGTGGGTGGCTTATAAAAAGGCCTTAGACTTTGTACATCAGTTTGATACCAGCTAGGACCCATTGTCTAGCTGTCACCCTTTTGAGGAGAAAATAAAGTTCCTAATTCTTTGCTTTGAGGATGTAATGCAGACATTGAAAGAAAAGAGGGAGGTTGTAATTAAAAACAGCCCTGAAAAAGCAAGAATGGTTCTAAGTAGGTTTTCCTCCACTAGAGCAATCCCTCCTGGTGACTATACATTGCACACGAAGTCTAATTATAGTGTGTTGATGCCTACAACAGGGGAGCCCTCTACCTCTAAAGGAAAGAGGAAGATACAAGATGTCACTAAAATCCAAGCTAGCCCAAAGAAACAAAGAGTGGGAAAAGAAATACAATCTGATACACCCTTTTACATTCCATCTCAATCCCCTATTCACATAGGATATGAACAGGCAGTAGCTGAACAACTGATATAGTTAGGCAGTCTGGGAGAAATAGCTTACACATATGATGAAGTAGAAGAGGGAATGCTAGAAGAGCCCCTTGCTGCTGAGATGAACATCACTACCAATGAGTTTAAGGGCCAAGAGTGGGATCCTGAGATCAAGCAGGCCAGTGAGGACTTCTTGGCTGACAACAACTTTGTTACATCAGGAGCATTCATGCAATTTATGTGGAAATAGAACATTGACAAATACAATGCAAGGTGTGAAAAGAGAAAAGGTGAGCAGCCTCTTAAAGATCCAACTATGGTTGGGGAGGAAATAAAGAAAGAAATGATAGATGAGTTTAAGACCATCACTCTTGAGCAAGGGAGAGATATGGTAGCTCAAGCTGGACTACTCATTCTCCCTGAGTGGGACATAGAAAATGCCTTGGTATTGGAGGCAGTGAGAAAAGAAACCAAACCCATGGAGGGAGTTACTTTTAGCAAAGATAATGCTGCACTAATCATGCGGTCTCTTAAGAGAGATGAGAATAAGAGAAGTAAGGACACCCCAAGGTCAAGTTACCTTGGTGGAATGATAGTGAAAAGAGTGCAGAACACAGGGGTAGTGGAAGCTGCTAGCACTATGCTAGAGACTACAAAGTTTAGTGTTGCAGTAGCAGAAAGGGAGGTTAAGGAAAAGGCAAACCTCCAAGTTAAGTTGGAGACAATTTTGAAAGCTTACAATAGTTCTAAGGAAGAGTTTAGGGGTAAAGATAGCATCATTGCTAAGCTGCAAAGCCAGTTGACAGGATAATACCATCAAGGTGAGTCTTCAACACTAATGATCTCCTCTTCTCCTACAAGACCTCCACCTACCAGCCCCATTATTGAGTTCCCACCATCTCCAGCACCTTCTAGTTCTCAAATGGTTGAAATCACTCCCCAAGAATTGGAGAATTTAAAATAGGCTTAGGCCTTGTATGGAAAGAAGTATGAAGAAAGAGTAAGGGCTACCATTTCAAGTTTTGCAGACACCATGGGGGCCTCACTATTGTATAACAACATAAGCAAGATTTTGGATATGTGGAATGAGCTTAATGGAGATAAGGCCATTTTGATGCCTATTTTTGACAAGTGGAAGCCTAGAGTGCAGGATTTGGAGATTATTTGTGTATCTTATGATCAAGCAGGGGCTGATCCTATCATCAAATCCACTTGTGACACCACAAAGGATCTAATAAAATTAGCAGAAGGGATAGACAATGCTGATAGGAAAATCAACTTGTACAAAAAGGAGTACATTGATCAGGTTTTTGAATTGATTCCAGGAGTTTTTGTCAGCCCAAATCAATTGAAGGACAAACAAGTGTGGCTTAAGGAATTAGATGCCAAATTGTCAGCTAGAATAAAAGGAATTGTTGACTTAGATGATGCTTCCTTTTTTGTTGTAACAATTCAGGAGATAGAGAGAATCAAATCTCATTATGGTTTTCTCAATTCAGAGGTCAACAAGATGAGAAATTCCTGGAAAAGGTTAACCAAGGCAAAGGCAAAAGTGATTAAATTCGTGTGGCCAAATGATGATGTGTACAATGAGTGGACAAGAAAATATGCCATTCAGGATGCAGAACAGTTAGAAGAGGTTGCAACGGTACAACAAGTAGAAGAAGCTGCGGAGGTTGAAAAGGACTTGTAACCATTTTTGTAAAAGGTTTTGTAACTTCTTCTTGAGAAGCAATAATTTTAACAAATTCTCCTAGGAAACTCCGAAGCTATGTGCATCCATATTGTTATAAATGGATACCAGGACTAGTAGAAAAAAGATCACAAAGAATTGTAAGAAAACGCTACAGAAATTTATCTGAGCTTTTCCAAGTTTTAATGGAGAATATTCGAAGGTTTCTTGTAATACTTTTTTGAAGAAAATATTAATATACAGACCATTGGTTTTGAGTAAAAACTTTGTGTTGTCTTCAAATGTGTTTGCAAGTGTTTACTGTTTCATTCTAAATAATCTAGGGTTATTTTGTTTGAATAGGGGTTGTAAGGCAATCTTCAGTAGATATGTTTCTTAGCTTTTCTCTTCAAGAGGGGAATTAAATATGCAGGAATCACTTCTACCGGTAAATCCTCTATAGGATACTTTGAATCTTGATGAGCATAGTTTGATGTGGTATGAATAAATTCTTATGTGTGTCAGGCATATATAGAGATCTGCAGAAGCCGAGGCAATGGGATGTGTAGAGATATTTTGATTGGGGGAGTATTGTTTGAATTTAGATGACTCTGTGACCTTGGATAAGGCACTGGTATAGATCAAGGTTGTTTATTACGTATTTTGTAGGTCAAATACTGAATATGAGTACAATTTTCATTCCTTTGTTTCAGTAAGTTTTAAGGTGATTAGATCCACTGGTTTTCTGGACTGGTTTGCTATGGATTTATCTTTTAAAAGTGTGAATTTAGTTCACATAGGTATACCCGCCTGGACTCAAAATAGGTCTGAAGTGTAGAAGGTTAAATCAAACCTTGTCATATGTTGTCCTAGAAGTTTCCTGCTCTTTAATATCTTTTTTGGCATAGAGTTATCATATCATTATAAGGATGTTGAAGTGAATCAGATTTTGAAGACAACAAAAGTGGCAACTCTGCTGGGGAGTAAATGAATTGTTAAAAGTCTCTGGTTAAGAAAGATTTAATTCATATTGTGGTGACTCGGATGGGATAAATTACTTTAAGAATCCAGAAGCAGATTTTGTGCTTAAATTTACAGAGAAAATCATTGTGTTTGTGGAATTGCAGCATTTCATTCTAAGCTTGTTTTCATAAATCCCATAAGTCTTGTGGGTGGCGACTCTGTTATCTTAGAACCAGTCCTTGTGAAGTACAATAAGAAAGGAAAACGAGCATAATGCAAGGAGGAAAAAACACTAGATCATTTATGAAGAAGCATCCTCATGAAACTTTGCAAGAAGGTTTGCCAGAGCAGTCACGAAGAGGTCAGAAGAGATCAGTGTTACATGAGCCATCAATTGTTGCTTGGGTACAAAATAATAGTAGTACCAGTAGGATGCCTGATCGACTTGTTTATGCAAAGTCTAATTCTTCTTCCAGAGATTCTGAACATGATATATTAGGTTTCCATTCTGGATTATTTGGAAATATTGATAATGAACATGCTTTAAATCAAGATTTATCCCATGTTAGTGTTTCTGCAAGAGATAGGACTAGTTCAAACGCAATTAGACACTCTGTGCCTAGCAGAATCGATGGAAAAATTAGTTTGATTGACATAGATCAAGTCAATATATCTGATTCTAAAGAAATTTTCCCTGATGAAGATAAAGTGTCACAAGAGATTGAAGATTTGAATAGGAGAGTTCACCATTTAATCTCCCTAAGAGCCCAAAAGGAAGCAAATAAGGAGAAGGAAATCAAAGCTAAATTAATGGAGAGAGATAGGCTTCTTAGACAAATAGCTGATCTTGAAGTGCTAGCTAAAGAAAAAGAAAAGAGTGATGAGGAAGGCCCTGTGATCAGAGAAATTCTGATCCCCAAAGCCAAGCAAGCATATAGGTCAGTAGTCCAACCAAACAGGGAAGTATTTAGTGATTCTCAGCTTCCTAGGACTAATGTGGATAAAGCAAAGCATAAATGTGTGGACGATGGAACTGGATCTAGAACCACTGAAGAAATTTCTCATAGGCTATTAGCACATGAGAGAGAGATGGAAAGAATGAGGAAAGAAAAAGAGGATCTCCAAATAGAACTAGAGAAAGCTGAATTGGAAGCAACAAATCAGGAAGTGAAGAGAAAAATTAGCTACTTAAAAACTCCCCCTATCATGTTCCCATTAGAAGATCTTAATAAGCCTGATCCTCAGCAAATTTCCCTTCCCCTAGTTAAAATTCAACCTACGGTGCCTGCTAATATAGCATCAGTGAGTCAAATCCCTGTGAACAGCCAACATACCCAAATATCTCAGTCTCCAATTCCAAAAGTTAGAATGACTATGGGAAACAATAATGTTATTCCCCCTTTTCAAAGGAGACCTATCAATTTAGAGCAATATAGACAATTGTTTTTTGATGGGATCCTAGGATATCCCAACCATGTTCCTAATGAGTTAAGGGACATACTCCATAAATTTGCTGGAAACAATGCAATTAGTGCTGAGGAACATCTAAAATCTTTTGGGGACCTAATAAATGATTATGAGATAGTGGATGAAGATGTCATCATGAAACTGTTTGTTCAGTCCCTAGTTGATGATGCAAGAGATTGGTATAGAGGTCTTCCAATTAATAGCATTGGGTCATGGGAAGATTTTAAAAATTGTTTTCAAGAGCAATATGGTGATAAAACAAATGTGAGCTTTATGCTCAATGAATTTAATAACATCAAAAAGTCTGACAATGAAATGGTCACTGATTTTAATGCTAGATTCCAAAAGGCTATGCATAGATTGTATCAGGTGATGAGGTTAGATGATAACATGTGTCTGAATATTTATTACAACGCATTTGATTCTAAGATGGCCTATATCCTGAGGGATAAAAATCCACATAACTTGAGAGATGTTTTAGAATTGCCATTAATGTAGAAATTAATAGAAAAGCATCCAGGAAGTTAGGAAGAAGAACAGATGGTAGGTTATGGCAAGAAACAAAACAACAACCTAGAAAAGTTGCTAAGGAGGAAGACAAGATAGAGAAGTTGGTCACTGCTATGAAGGATCTGACTGCCAAGGTAAACAAAAATGATAAACCTCATTATAACTAGAAAGATAGACCCCCTAGATTGCATGGCATGCCTTATAATACCAACTAGAAAGATGGCAAACCCCAGAATGAGAAGCCTAAAATTGCCCAAAATCAGGACACTCCAGATCCCTTGAAAGGGAAAAATGTCCATAATATAGAATATACTCCCTGGTGTATTGCTTGTGATGGACCACATTCTCCTCATTAGTGTGCAGTGGCTCAGGCTCTTGAAGAATCCATGAGACAAGAAGTTGAGCCTAACATTAACATGTTTGAGACTATTATAGAAAGTGATGAGGAATCTATACAAAGTGAATACAGTGATGTGCTAGATAATGAAAGGTTTGTTCAAGGACAACTAACCTTGGATTGGCATCCTACATTGAATGTGGTAACAATTGAGGATGAAGAAGTTCATCTTAGAAGGCCTAGTGAGGAAGAAGTGAAAAGCCTCACTAAAGCTTCCATTGCCAAAACAAAGCACAATTATAACTTAAGGAGCACCAAGAAGGACACCGATCAGGGTGAACCTGGTTCCATGTTCATAAAAGAGATTACTCAAAAGGGGGCAGCAAGTAGTGCTACTATTGTTCCTAAAATTGGTCAAGAAAAGAAGGAACAGGTTAAAGATGTACCCAAGAGTACAGATGATAAAAATACCAGTGATATACAAGGAGCTGCTACAACAAAAAGGGCAAGTCAATTCAAAGTAGAAAGAGTTAGAGATAATACTGAAATAAGCAATAGTTCTACATTTGACATGGCTCAAGCTCTTACACAAATGAAGGTCACTATCCCATTAGTAGAATTATTGAAAATTAAAGAACATAGGGATGCAGCTTTGTCTTTGTTTTGTATTATATCTAATAGTGACACAGTCATACCCATCAGTTCAGCTATAATTGGAAAGGATCAAGAACTCCAAACCCCAGAGGTTTATGTTGGAACTACTATCACTCAAGAGCCTTCACAGGTAGATCCTTTTTATGTTACTTTGTTAGTAAACAACCGGTTGATAAAAAACTGCATGATAGATTCAGGAGCTGCTGCCAATGTGATGCCCTATGGTGTCATGAAAGAATTAGGACTGTCAATAACCACTATATATGGAAAATGTTATGCCATGGATAATAGAGAAGTACTTGTGATAGGTACAATGAGATATGTTGAAGTAAAAATAGCAGCATTCCCTGAGGCAACTTATAAAATGGATGTTATTGTTACTGATACCAAGCCCCATTATGGTATGTTACTGTCCAGGCAATGGGCTGCAGCAGTAGGAGGAAATGTCCAACTAGATTTTTCTTATGCCACCATTCCAATAAATGGAAATCAAGTCAAGTTGTACAGAGAGCCACGTGCTCCTAGTGTAATTGAAAATGTAGACCCTAATATGCTCAATTGTATGATTGATGTAGATCTTGATAATTTTAGACTTCAACCAATTTTGCCTCAATTGAAGAATACTGACCCCATTATGGTCGAATTAGAATCACAACGGTATGGTTTATGGCAGATGTATTTTGATGGAGCTTGCTCCAAAGAAGGATCTGGGGTAGGGGTTCTTTTTGTATCCCCATCAGGTATAACTTTTAAGTATTCTTTCTTATTGGCTTTCCAGTGCACAAATAATACTGCAGAGTATGAAGCTCTATTGTTGGGGCTTGAAGTTGCAAAAAAGCATGGAATCCAGCTGTTGACAGTGTTAGGGGATTCAGAATTGGTTGTCTCTGAGGTAAGATCTAAATATGCATCCAAGAATGATAGATTGAAGAGATATAAACATGTAGTTTGGGATGTTATTGAGCATTTTAGTGTATTTTCTATTAATTGGATAGAGCGATCAAAGAATATTATGGCAGATTTCCTAGCTAATATTGCATTAAAAAATGATGATGCAACCCTAACTGGCATTTCCACTATGGAAATAAAATCTAGGCCTGCCATCCCTGATAATGTGTATAATTGGCAAGTTTTTGCTGATGATGAAGATATTCTTAGGTTCATCCAATGTGTTGATGATTATGATGGACAAAAGATTGAATGCAATGGACTGGTGGAGGTGGTTGACAATAGGGAAACAGTGTTTGGAAATGGCTTGGTCTAGTTGGAAACCAATGAAATACCTAAAGGGTTGGTAAAGTTGGAAAGCATGTTCAGTTACAATGACAGTCATTTACATCAGCAGTCTACCACCAAGTTGGAAGAATTAGAGGAGGTAAACCTGGGGACTGAATCATCCCCTAAGTTAGTATACATTGGGAAGAAATTACCCCCTCATGTCAGGACTAATCTTATTCATTTATTGAAGAAATATAAGCATGTTTTTGCTTGGTCTTATGAAGACCTAAAGGCATATAGACAAGATCTTTTTCAGCATGAAGTTCCTCTACTTCCAGATGCTAAGCCTTTCAAACAGAAACAAAGACCTATTAATCCCCTGTTAGAAACTAAGATGCAGCAAGAGTTGACTAAGCTAAGAGAAGGTGGGATTATCAAACCCATAAGGCATGGAACATATGTCTATGTGAGAATGGCATTCAGACTGAAAAATGTTGGAGCTACATTTCAGAGAGCCATGGATGTAGCCTTCAAAGAATTCATTAATATCATCATGATGGTTTATCAAGATGATCTAACCTGTTTCTCCAAAAGGGCTGATGATCATTGTGGACATTTGGAAAAGGTGTTCAATAAGGCCTTGGAATTTGGTGTGTCATTAAATCCCAAGAAATGTCATTTTGGGGTCATTGAAGGAAAACTATTGGGACACATTGTTTCCAAGGAAGGGGTAAGGATAGACCCTAAAAGAATTGAAGCAATAAATAAAGTGTCTGAACCAAAGAATGTTAAAGGTATTCACTCCTTTCTAGGCAAAGTAAATTTTGTTAGGAGATTCATTGCAAACTTTGCAGAGATAGTGAAGCCCATTGTCAAGTTGCTCAAGAAGGATACCAAATTTTGTTGGGATCAAGAAGCCTCAGAGGCTTTTGCTGAAATTAAGAAGGCCATTTAGGAAGCACCAGTGTTAAATTCTCCTGATTACAGTAAGCCCTTTTCTCTATTCTCTTTTGCTTCATATCATACAGTAGCTACAGTATTGTTACAAAAGGATAATGAGGGATATGAACATCCCATAGCTTTCTACAGCAAGTCGTTTCAAGTAGCAAAATTAAAATATGAAACCATGGAGAAACAAGCTTATGCTTTGGTTAAAGTTGTCAAGGCTTTTAGGCCATACCTTGTGAATGCAAAATCATTGCTGATGTCCCACATGTTGCAATTAAGGATATTATGTCCCAGTTTGAGGTTATAGGAAAAAGATGCAGATGGATTAATAGAATCCAAGAATTTGACTTGGAAATAAAGATAACCAAATTGGTGAGAGGTTTAGGTCTGGCTAAGCTCATGACTGAGTCTAATCTTCTGAATGTTGAAATACATAATGTTGAAGTCAAAAGTACTTCAGTCACTAGTATTGAAAGGCAACCTTGGTATTCAAAGATAGTCCAATTTTTGAGAGATGCTGCATTCTTAGAAGGAATGACACATAATCAAAAAAGAACTCTAAAACTCAAGTCACAAAAATATGTTCTCATTCAAGGTGATCTGTTTTGGAGAAAAAGAGATGGAGAATTGCTAATGTGTTTGGATGAATTCCAGGCTAAACGGGTATTGACTGAAATGCATGATGGAGTATGTGGGGGTCATTAATCTGCTAAGACAACTGCCAGTAAGATAATCCGGGATGGATACTATTGGCCTACCTTATTCAAAGATGCTCATGCACATGTCTGGAAATGCGACCCATGTCAAAAGTTTTCATCCAAGCTGAAGTATGAAGGAGCTTTGCCCCTAAATCCAGTCATAGTGGAAGCCCCTTTTGTCCAATGGGGCATTGATTTTATTGGAGATATTGTTGAGAAATCAGGAAGAGGTCATAGATGGATCATAGTAGCCACTGACTATTTTACTAAATGGATTGAAGCTATTCCTACAAGAAGAGCTACAAGTAAGGTTGTCATTGATTTCCTGATGGATAATGTAATAACTAGATTTGGAATACCTACAAAATTAGTAATGGATAATACCATGAGCTTCAGGTCGAAAGAGTTTGTAGGATTTTGTACCAGTCATGGAATACTCATGTCTTACTCTTCACCCTATCACCCTCAGGAGAATGGGCAAGTAGAATCCAGCAATAAAAGCCTTTTGAACATCATCAAGAAAATCCTGGAAGAAAACAAGAGATCTTGGGATCAAAAATTGAAGTTAGCTTTGTGGGCAGATAGAATAATAGTCAAGAAGGCCATTGGAATGTCACCTTTTGAACTGGTTTATGGTACACAAGTCAGATTGCCAGTGAATAATCTTCTTCCAGCTTATAAATTCTTGCAAGATGAGGACATGGAGTTATCTGAACCAATGGAAAACAGAATGATCCAAATTGTGGAGGTGGAAGAGCTCAGAACTTTAGCTCATAAGAGAAATCAGAAGATCCAATTGCAATCCAAATACCTTTTTGATAAAAGGACATCATTAAGGAAGTTCCAAATTGATGATATTGTTCTTCAGTGGAATGCAAGAGGATAGGACAAAGGGAAGCATAAAAAAATTGAATCATTGTGGATTGGCCCTTTTGTGGTCTGTGATCTAAATGGAAAGGATTCTTATTTTGTGAAAAATATGAATGATGAAGTACAGGAATTTCCAGTGCATGGACAATTCTTGAAACATTATTTCTCTTGATGTCCATGCACAGTAGGTCCTTTGTTTGTATATATTTTGTTTCTTTCCTATTGTTTTGTTTGGGTCTGTGTTTTGGTCTGTTTCTCCAGAGTTTCTGAGTTTTCTTGTGTTGACCTTGCGATCAACCATCCTCAGTCAGAGCCGTTGTTATCACTGTTTAAGAAATGGGTTTTCTTTTCCCATAATTGGCTAAGTTTTTGAAATTTTGAGTCAGACACACTATCAACTACTTCAAGTCTGTTTTAGGTCTTAAGGGTTTAGGGTTTCAATTTAAAATCATTCAATGTTTGGTCAAAAACCCTCTGGTTTCTATTCCTGCATTACTTTATCCACTTAAGTAATGGGTCTTGGGGTCGTAAGAGGTGTTCCCCCTTGTCATTTACCTAGGCAGTTGTTGAATTAATCGTAAAAATTTATGCCTTACGTCTTTTCTTCCTAATGTTGTCGGGCCCGGTAAGTTGTACGCAGATCTCAGATGGATCTATGGTTTTCTCTATTTCGTTAGGCGAAGTTGCGCATGGTTTAAGGCTTGCAAAATGGAGAAAGGGAAAAGCGTGTTCAATGGTGCGCATTTGGTTTGGTTTAAAAGGGCTCCATCTCATTCAAGATCTAATGGCTGGCGTTAGTTGGTAGCTGAAACTTGCAAGTGAAATACCTTTCACAAAATGGCGAAAAGGTTTGGTGGGACTTTGCAGCGAAGACTTTTCAAACAACTAAAAGGTGATCAGGTTCAAGAGAGATCGATGGTCCATGTTGTTTCATGGCTGGTAGATGCTTGAAGGTTATGCCCTCCGAAATAGCGAAAAGGTTTTTCGGTCCACCAAAACTGAGTTTTTATAAGAGCATAACAGATGCGCAAGTCTCATTTGATCTGACGGTTAGTGCAGCTTCGCAGGAGGAAGATGCTCGATAGTTAGCTTTCGCGAAGTAGCGAAATGACGTGGTGCTCCAAGCAGGCAGTCCAGTTGGTCGAGATGGTGAGTAAGATGATGGCACGTGGCATAAGGTCAAAATAGTCAGCAAGTCGTATATAAGGATTAAAAAGTGGGTCCCAGAGGTAGGTCATGCCGCGGGATAAGACGTGACCTGGCAGATACAGGTGGCAAAGATGAGGTGGAATCCGATGTTTTCTTTTAGCAAATGAAAGGTTGACATGTAAGTTAAAAAGTGGCTAGATGCCAGGTGGATGGAGTTTAGTCAGAGGGCCCATGTTTGCTGAATTTAACTATGTTGTTAAGCATTGAGCAAGTCAGTTAAAATCAAGTGGTCTGTGTGAGTTCGCAAAGGTAAAATGCTCGTGTTTTAAAACCAGTGAAACAACGCAAAGGTTTTGGGGGCCCAAGGATAGATAAAGCATGAAATTAAAATAGGGATCAACTCCGATTCAATCCAAGGGCTCACGTTGTTTTGTAGCTGCAAACCAACCAAGGGATATGCTTCACGAAATGGCGAAAGGAGGAGAAGATTCATCCAGGTGTAATGCTAGATGGTGATGTGTTGATTGACATGTGGTTTCAGAAGAAATTGAGGGCCCGCCAAGGTGTAACCAGCGGTTATAAAGGAAAGACACGTGGCTGACTTTGAACTAAACTTGAAGGGTTTTCCAAAGCTAATGGTTGAGTGCCACGTGGTATTCGGTAACCAATGAAAGAGTGGCATAAGTGAAGAAAGCATAAAGGTCTCACTTAAAGGATGATCATCTCCGATTTGATCCAATGCTTTGCGTTGTTTCGTGGCCGAAAGTTGAAAGCGGTTTAAGCTATGCGAAATAGAGAAAGACCGTTAGCCCTCAAGATAGAGGCGCGGTTAATGAAGAAGCTGACGGTCTCGGTAAGAGTTAAATACCGAGCAGTTAAAGTTTCATCTAATGCCTCGTGCAGCTTCACAAAAGAAAAGTGCTCAAAGGATAAAGCCTGCAAAATAGCGAAAAGGAGGTGGGGCCCGATGCTAAGGCAAAGTTGTTAAATCGGTGTAAAGATCGATCAAGTTTCATTTGATCGGACGGTTGGTGTGATTTCGTTTGCTGAAATTGCTCGAAGGTTATGCTCTGTGAAATGGCGAAAGAGCAGAAGGAAAAAATGTGCAGACATGTTGTGACCCGTTGGAGCGAAAATTTTGAATTCTCTCATGAATCCAATTCTGAAGCGACGGTCGAAGCATGCGGTATCAATGTCGTAGTTAAGAGCCTGAGTACCATATATAATTTCATATCAATCAGATGAAGGTATTTGTAGTCACATAAATCTGTCCAGCTTAATTAAATAAATATTTGCTATTTATTTGATTAAAAATCCACTAGCCATCAAATTAATTAAATTAATATTTAATTAATTCATCCCCAAACATTCTTCTATTAATTAAATAAATTATTCAATTTATTTTAATTAATTCATTAAATCAAATTCACAATCAATCAAATAAATAAAATCTATTTATTTAATTAGAATCCCCTTTTCCTCTTTTAAATGCAACTTGCACACATTTATTAGAATAAATGAATTTTTATTTTAATAAAATCCTATTTTCCCTCACCCACCAAATCCACTTGCAAAATCTAATCCCCTTCTAGATTCTTCTAAACCCTTCCTAATTAGCCTAATCCATCTTCTAAACTTTGTCACATCCCTAAGCAAAGGGAAGTCACTTCTCAAAACCTCAAAGTCTTTGATAACCATTAAAGGCTTCAAGTCTTCAACCACTAAATGGCTCAAAGTCTTTGATAACCTTTAAAGGCTTTCAACCTTCAACCACTTAATCCCTAAAGTCTCCAATAACCATTAATGGTTAATTCAAACCCTCCCACATGGTTAAAACATTTGTTTTGACTCAACCTCTATCCAACCCAAGGGTCTCATCAGGCCACTAATGCTTTGACCATGATTATCTCTTAATCATTTGCACAAAGGTTTATCCTTGGATTAACTCTTAATCCAGTGGGTAAGCTTAATTTAGACTTGACCCTTAGCCTTTAGATAACCATGAGGTCTTCTCAGGCCTTTAATGCCTCCAACTCCTTTTCTCAACCCAACCCTATGTTGACACTTGTCACCATTTCATTGGTGCCAATTGTGCACATGGATCCCCAACTTTCAAACTCAACCCTTGATTGAATCTTTCAATCTCAACCATCCATTGCTCCATTTTCCCTATAAATAGAGCTCATTCCTTCATAATCTAGATCCTGAAAACTTGCATGCATTTAAGCTATAGGCATTTTAAGAGAGCATTTTAGCATAATCATCTAATATTTTGTTATTTTGGTTGAAATATATCAGTTTAGCATCAATAGCATAGCATTAGCTTTTTATTTCACATTCAAAGCTCAATACTACAATCTCAATCCTCCATAAGCATCCATAGTGCAAAAAGCTGCTGAGAGCTACACTATTTTGGAACTTGGAGAGGAGAGGAACAAGGGAGAAAGGAACTAAAACCATGCTAAGAGGCATTAACCATGCTAAGAGGCATTTGGAGATGCCTCGTTATCTTTGCTTCTTTAGTTAGATATATTAGCTTGTTTTTAGCATCTCTCTTGGTATGCCTTTTAAATTAGTTTTTGATTGACTAACACTGACAATCTAACGTTTTTGTGTTTCTTTGTGTTGTTGATAATTCACTAACCTTGTGCCATTTAGGAGGGCATCATTTGGTGAACCCGACGTGAATCGAACCACCAAAAACATCTCATTTTTTTTCTAACATGTTTGATTGTTGAAAGTGTCACACAGGTTGCACTTTAGCACTATTGAACACGTTCTAGCGCTATTGGCACTTTTTATTTTAGCGCTATTGCCTTTACAATAGCGCTATTGTAAAAGTTTCAGCGCTTTTGCCACTATTATAGCGCTTATGTTCTTCTTCTAGCGCTACTGAGTGTCTTTTAGCGCTTTTGACTCTGTAATTTTGTTATTTCAGCGCTTCTGTATTAAATAGCGCTTCTGTTTAAACGCAGACTAGCACTATTGCAACAGAATGTTGTAAAACTCACTTTGTAACCGAAAAATTGAAAGTCTTAGGCTTGTGGAAGCCCCCCTTTGGACATCGATTTTACTAACTAGTCATTGTTCATGCAGGTTAAAAACTCACCATAAAAATCACAAATTTGTCCTTTGGTGCTTAAAAACTTGAAAAACACAAAATTGTCTTGCTTTCTAGCTAGGATTCATTCTTATTTTGGTGCTTAAAATCAACACACAAAGTTTCTTTTCTTGCATCAAAACTAAAGAATTTACAAGCCACACTTCAAATTTTGGTGCAAAAAGTAAAAACTTACAATCCACTTGTTCCAATTCTTGCAAGCGATTTACTTCAAGCAAAACGTGTTTTTCATTAAGTTGACCAGGATTTTTGAATTCTAGATTACAAAACACATTGCTTTTGAAGTTAAAATGAACACCATGGCTGTTGGAGCAACATCTCCAAATAGTTAGATCACATTTGCAAAATGCTGGATTAAAAAGAACAAGTGTTTTACGTGTTTGGCATGCTTGTGCAAAAAGTCAGTCGAGTGGTCCTACCTCTAACACACACTATCCTCTCCCTTGGCTCTCGTGGTCCTAGGTGCAAGAGAAAAGTGTTAGTAACACTCAAAAATTTATCTTTTTAAGAGAGGCCTACCAAGAGACACATCACTCTTGGGAATGACCTCGCGCGTTAAATCCTTCGAGCCGCTATAGAAATCAGGTGAGAGCGAAAGCTGTAGCCTTGGGTATAGCTGTTCCTATAGTGTAACTGGCCGAAAGGACAAATAGGCCCCACCACCAATTACAAGGCTCTTAAGTGAGTCATTGCAGAATGAACTTATGTCCAAAAACATCAAACATGACTAAACACCTTTAAGTAATAGCCCACCCGTTCTATTGATTGAGGATATTTGCGATATAATTTAGTGCAAGAGCATAGATAGTTTTGCTCCCAAGATACTCACCATACATATTTCCTTGAGTAGAAACATAGCTTTTTGAAAAGTCACTTGTGGCTTCATGAAAGTGGTGACTCCCCAATCATAGGGATCATCTATTTGTTATGCTCGTGCAAGACTTAGTATATCACATCCTTACCTGCCGCGGTGGGATTCATAAGGTATGTAGTACCAAAGTCGAAGAAATATCAAGATGTGGGCTAAATTTATCACAACTGGCCATTTGACCTTAGGGATAAAAAGTGTTGAAGTGTGTTCGTTTTAAAGACCAAGTGCAAATTGAGCCGACTTCAGGCTTTGGAAATACACCTTAAAATACATCTAAAGGAAGGGTCATATACAAGTCCAAAGATTGGGTTGATCTAGACCCATATTCATTTGTGCCTTTGAGGCAACATTTTGGTGTTTGTGTGCTTGCTTTGTTTTCTTGTCAAAGAAACATCAAATCAGAAAATCACTCCCAAAAACAAAGTATTCATCCAACCAAACATTTCTCAAAACAATCAAACACATCAAAAACAAAGTGCAAACAAAGAGTCAAAAACTTTATGACCATTCTTCACATCTTGCGAAAGAAGAAGTGTCATCAGAATATCAACTTGAAAAGAAGACCATTAAGCTCAAAGGATTTGATCAAAAAGAGGAAATTCTTCTATATCAATCGACAGATCTTTGTCTCCCATAGAGTCTTTCTACATCGCATGCGTCTCTACCTTCAAGGCAAAACAAACGAATTTGATTCTGAATCATTGAACCACAAAGCTTTTATGCAATATAGAGCTCTGAGTTATCACAAAAATCAAGGAGGAAAGATTAATCCCAACTTCTTCCCAAATGTCTGTATCACATCCAACACAGCTCGAGAAATACCACCAACACTCGAAAGGGAAGAGGTAGAGTTTGTCCCATTTGTAACACAAAGTTTTTATTAAAAGTTGAAAACATTTCATCCATCATCTCACTTATACATCATCATTTCATCATCAATCCATCCCCAACTCTCAAAACATTAAGAGGTTCTTGTCCCAAAATTCTCTTTTAGATATTGCTTGAAATCAAACACTTCACATCACTTTTTTAGATTGTTTCTACATCTAGGATAAGGTCATCCTAAGAAGCACATCTACGCAGGTTAAATCTAGTTCATGAGTGAATCCTCTCATTACTAGGTAGTCCAATCTGTAACACATCTTAGATTTTCTCTACACCTTATCACATCAAAACTTATCAAACAAACAAGCAATTCAAAAAAGGAATTTTGGTACATCCACCTTAAAAGTGCTAGAGATCCACGTGCAACACAATTCACCAACCATCAATCTCTCATTTCATCAAAAACTCATCATCATCTTCAATCAACTTCAACAAAAAGTTTGCAAACAAAATGGCTCAAACCCGATCACAATCAAGGCAAAGAGAAATAGAAAGGGAAGAAGAAGAAGAGGAAAATCTCCATGAATTTCAAGAAGCACTTGGAGGAAATGCAGATGACGAAAACCCAAGTACTCCCACTCCCGCAACAATAGAAAGGGCTCAGCATAACCCTCTCTTTAACAGGTTTTTTGACGAAATACTCAAGAGCAATGCGGATGCTCACTTCTTAAGACTCGCTCGAGAAGGAGCAAAACTCCCATCTAACTTTGATCTTGCCCAATTAAGAAAAGCATCAGAAAGACAAAGTCTCCATGAAGAGGAAAGAGATAGAGATCCCATCAGATATAACATTCCTTGGGGTAATCCACCACCTCCTCCTCCAAATGAAATGGAGATGTTGCGGCAACAAGTCGAGAATCTCGCCCAACAGCTTCATAATGGTGTCAAGACTAACCAGTTCTCACTCAATGACATCTGTCCCTATCCTTTTGATAGGAATCTTTACATGCCACCATTTCCTCGAGGATTCGAAACACCCAAGTTTGAAAAATATAGAGGAAAGGGGGATCCCCGCGATCATGTCCGAGAATTTCATTCCGCTTGTCTTGAAGTGGCATATGAAGACACCTACCTAATGCGCCTTTTTCCCCAAATCTTGGGAGGCACGACCACATCATGGTTTTCTCGACTACCAGGGGGCATTATAACTGTATGCGGGAAAAGTGGGTGAATAAAACTAAATATATGAAAATTACGAGAAATACCAATCCACACACACACACAGGACTTCTTGATGCAAGCTATGGAGTAACGTAGTGTTACTCAGCTTCCCAAGGGGGGTCCCATGGTTCTCTATCTCACAATGTCCCTCAAACCAATGTTTTGCTCTCAGATCACTGAGCAAAATGGTTTAGGGATGGCAAATATGAGAACGAGAGATGCTTTTGCTAAATTTTAGTATGAGATGTGTTGTAAGCTATGTATGATGCTAAAATGCAATAAACTAACTATAAGATGACAAGGTTAGTAATAAAACTATCCTAGCATACTATATTTAGTCTATAATTGAACTAAAATGATAAAGAAAATAATCTAAGTATGCATATTAGTCTAATTTCTATTCTAAAAGAGGCTAAATGATGAGCATAAAGATGATATGAAAGCTTGAAAGAATTTGAGCATAAGTGTAATGCTTCAAATTTGAAAGATGATTGTTAAAAATGGAGGAATGAGAACTCTATTTATAGCACAAACAGGGCAATGGATGGTCAAGATTGAAAGGTTTAATCAAGGGCCAAGTTTGAAAGTTGGGGATCCATGTGCACAATTTGCACCAATGACATGGTAACAAATGTCAACATAAGATTGGGTTGAAAGAAGAGGTTGGAGGCATTAAAGGCCTGAGAAGACCTCATGGTTATCTAAAGGCTAAGGGTCAAGTCTAAGTTAGGCTTACCCACTGAATTAGGATCTAATCCAAAGATAAACCTTTGTGCAAATGATTAAGAGATAATCATGGTCAAAGCATTAATGACCTGATGAGACCTTTGGGTTGGGTAGTGGTTGAGTCAAAACAAATGTTTTAACCATGTGGGAGGGTTTGAAATAACCATTAATGGTTATTGGAGACTTTGGGGATTAAGTGGTTGAAGGTTGGAAGCCTTCAATGGTTTTCAAAGACTTTAAGGGTTTTAGTGGTTGAAGGTTGAAAACCTTCAATGGTTATCAAAGACTTTAAGGTTTTTGAGAAGTGACTTCCCTTTGCTTAGGGATGTGACAAAATTTAGAGGAGGGTTAGGTTAATTAGAAGCGATTAGAAGATTCTAGAAGGGATTAGGAAGGGGTTTGGGATTTTGCAAGTGGATGGAGGGATAATAGGATTTAATTGAATTAAATGATTTTCATTCAATTTGGTTACAATTTGGAGAAATTAAATAAATTAGATTTATTCAATTTGGGATAACTTATTTAATTAAATTTGAATTTAATTAAAAGTGGATAGGGGGGATTTAATTGAATAAAATGATTTATTCATTAAATGGATATAGTGAATTTTATTTAAATAAATTGAGTAATTTATTTAATAAAATAGAAGAATGTGGATAATTTAATTAAATTGGATTTAATCAAATAGAAAAATGAACATAAAATATTCATTTAGGAATATGGTCATTTTTATACGTCTACATTTTGCCCCTCTTTGAAGTGACGTGTGTGCACATGTTATTTCAAAGAAAATGATGTGTTTTTGTGATTTTATGATCAAATGCAATTTTTGTTGTGTCGCTCTTTTAATTTGCCAGTCGTGTCCCAGATTTTGATGTGATGCCCCAGATTCGATATCTGATGTGATGCCCCAGATTCGAGATTTGATGGTGATGGATTTATCCAATATGAGTGTTGGTATAACTTGTTTTGATGTGAGATATTTCAAGCTATGTAGATATCAATGTGTTGTTCTGATCAAAATATGATTTATTTGCGTGTTCTATTTCAAGTTCGATGTGGGAAGCCTGATGTGTATTACAAGCCGATATGGGTTGGAAACTTGAGTTGTGTTACAAGCTGATATGGGTGGGAAACTTGAGTTGTTTTACAAGTTTATGTGATTTTGGTACTTGAGTTGTTTTACAAGTTTTGATATGATTTTTGAGAACTTGAGTTGTGTTACAAGTTGATATGAAATGATAGGTTTTTGAACTTGATGTAGATGAGCAAATTTGTTTCATGTTGTTGATGTAAGTTTGATTTTGATATCTTTGTTTTGATGTGGAAACTGATATTGGATTTGTTTTGAGATTTGATATGATAATGCCCCCTTGGGAGATCGTTCGTGCACACAAAGCATGATTGATCTCTCGAAAGAAGAAGAATGTTGTTTGAAAGATAGAAGAGTAGATAGTGATGGCATGCATGGGTTTGATAAGATTAATTAGATTGATTGGAATGAGAGCAAGTCTTGTTTCAGGTATGACACCTCTTGTATAAGACATGGATGATCGAGCATTTGGTTTCAAGAATGATACCACCTGTATAAGATATGGATGATCAAGCATCTGGTTTCAAGAAGGATACTGCATGTATAAGACATGATAGAAGATAGTTTGGAAGAATGATGAAGATAGTTTAGAAGAATGATGAAGATAGTTTGGAAGAATGATAGAAGATAGGTTGGAAGAATGATAGAAGATAGGTAAGAAGAATGATAGAGATATGAAAGTGAAGAAAGATTCCATGATGATGTGATAGATATGCATGCGAGGGATGCAATGATGAATGATGAATGATATTTTGAAAATGAGATGTATGATATGATATGCAACTAATTGTAAAATGATATGCAACTATTTTTATTTTTTTATTTTTTATTTTTTTTTGGTAGCATCCTCATTCTGTATTTGCCATCCGATATAGCCATTTGTTTGCTTTCTTTGTAGATATCATCATTGAGAATTGATTTGTTTAGGATATGTTGAAAATTTATACAAGCATAATGGTATAATTGAACCATAATGACCTGAGAAAAATTTACATGATATTTGATTTTGCAAGATAGCACAAGCGTCAAGGTATAATTAAACCAGGACGACCTGAGTGCGTATTACATAAACATACAAGAGTTAACCTTTGTCCCATACAAATCCGAAATGTCCTCAGAGATATGCCACCAGATTTCTTCATAGGACAAATTTGCATGGTAAAAGACTTCACTCACAGATAGAAGACAAACAAAATATCACACTCCTTCCTTGCTTCTCTAGTCGTAAGACATCCTGGAGGTGCTCAGGAGATATGATAAGCAAAAATTAACAACCATAAGTAATCATGCATGCTATTGGAAATGTATTCTTGTCAATTAAAACATCTTGCAAAATAGATCTTTGTTCAGTTGAAATCAGTTCAAGTTCGTGATGTTTAGCCTTCTTGCATTGTCATTTGTCATTTGTTGGTTGTTTTGATCCTTGTTGTCTTGCTACGTTTTTGGTCTGATGTTGAAAATCTTGAAGGCGAAATGCCCCTAGCGAGGTCAGGATTTTGCCCCTTGCTATTGATACTACTTTGATATGGATATGTATACTGATCACCAAGCCATGGTGGGATATTATTTGGATAATTGTTTCAGATAAACCAAGGACAATGACTACACTAAGTATGTCCAAGATTGATAAGCATTTGTGAATTTCTAGTGATGTCTCAGATGGGTGGATATGATATGTACAATATGATTTGTGAACCCTGTATTTCCATCAATTGATAAAGATAAGGCTAACTAGAACAAAACCTAGCAGTCAGATTGATTGATGTCATTGTTATGATGTGGTTGATGATTGATGTATAAAAATTTATTTCTCTTGATGAATTTGGAAAAACTAGGTTGTTGTTTCTTCAACGTGATGTTACGATAGAGGTTCTTTCTTCTCAGAATAAGGAGATTAGTCATGCATGAGTGATCAATGGATTCCTTTGATTGGTTTGGATTTAGTTGATTCTTGTTTTTGAAAATTTCAAATCTTACTTTATCAGAGTGAAGGTTTAGCTGTCCCTTCACGACAAAGCGTGTCAAATGATATGGATAAAAGCTTCCCGATCTGGAAACTGGATTTGACAATTTGAAAGTTTTAAACAAGTGTTTTTGAGATAAAAATCCGTAAGATGTTTTAAGGATTGGATTGATACTGATGATGAAAAGTTTCCGGATTATGATAGGAAAGACGTCATCTATTGCTCGATTCGTTTAGGATTCAGACAACCTTGTTTGACGTAAATTTGGCTTGAGAAATAGTTTTAATGATTTGTTTTTGTCACTCTAGTTTGATAAAAGATGTGTTTTGATGAAAAACTGTTTTAAAATATTTTTGAGATTTTCAAAATTTTTGGTTTTTCAACTCTTTGTTTTTTTTTTTTTTTTTTTTTTTCTTTTTCTCACGCGCTGAAACAGACGTTCAATGCGCTACTGAATTTTCTCTATGCGCTAAAATTATGTCCCCACATGCTACTCTGCCCCGGGTTACGCACTAAAAGATTGATGCTGAAATTTTTTTGTTTTTGACTGTAAAATATGCACACGCTAGACTAGGTTTTACACGCGCTAACTGGTTTGACTAATGCGCTAAAACAGGCTTTCGACGCGCTAAGCTGTTTGTTTTATGCGCTAAAACAGGCTGTTTTGAAATTCACTGTGAAGTTTTTGGGAAAACTACGCGCTATTTGTTTCTGTTAATGCGCTAACTTTGGATATCTACGCGCTAATGTTTTGCTTCCACGCACTAGAATATGTGTTGTACGCACTAAAAGATGGCTCTCTGTTTTGCTTTGCAGTTGAAACGCTACTGTTTTTGTTTCACGCGCTATTTAGTTATGTGGATGCGCTAAAATAACTGTTTGACGCGCTAAGATGTTGCTCTTACGCGCTAAACTGCCCTGATTTTTCCTTTTGTTGTTTTTGTAATATTTTTGACTTTTGTTGAGTGAATTTTTAAGTGTGATGGATGATTTTCTGAAATATGAAATGCAAACACAGCACACAAAGTGCAATCATTTCACTTAATCTAACAGAAAGTGTATGTTCTGCCGAGGATGTGTTCAAATCCCCAATGTTTTAACAGGTTGGATACAAGATAAACACTTCAGAAAGACTCTTTATTCAAGGGTCATATGCAACATCATAGCCCACTAGTCTCGATACTCCGTCAGCTCAAACAGCCGTGTCACCCCCTAGAGGGCGCCCGTTTTTTTGCCTTTTGCCAGAAGTTAACCCAAAGTGAATTGCTTCACAGTTGAGTAGTTATCCTGGGAGATATATGGTGAGTAATCTTGGGGGCGGATTCTTCCCCACCCTTGCACTATGATGTTACAAATGTTTGGATACTGACTCAGCTCAAAGTTTCTAATGCTAAGGTTCTTAATCAGGCTTCCCGTTCGGCCGTCAGTGATAAACTCCCTCAGGAGGCTTCCCAACCTTTAGAACAAAGGCTTTACGTATCTCGAGGATACTAGGGGAAGGCTAATCACTGCGCGCAACCGTTGAAAAGGACTTTCGTCACTTTCCACATTTGATTATAGTGGGTTGGAATTCTTGGCGTCAAAGTCGTTCCCCACTTAGGTCGTTCCCTTCACACCGGCCATAAATGGCTTTAAGAGTTGATTGCAACTCCTCGGGAAGGCAGGCCTGCTAAAGGATTTATTGCTTGAAATACTGAAAACATAAGAGTGGTTTGGCTTTTTGGTCACCCAGTTAAGGGGAGAGCATATACCTTCCACTTTCGAGACAAGGCAAACAAGTTTGTTCGTTTTAACTTCCAAAACAATAATTTGCTAACTTCTAATTGGAGATGTTGCTCCAACAAGCATGATGTTCTTTTTAACCCTTTATAGCAATAATTATCTAATCTATGGAAAATAGATCATCAACAAAGCAAATTTCGATTTTCAAGGTCAACAAAAGGAAAAACGTTTTGCTTGTAAAAACAAATCTCTTCGCTTTTCCTGCAAGAAATTTGTTAAAAATCCTGCAAATAGACAGAAAAAGAAATTTGTTAGTTTGTTTCGGGGGACTTCCACAAGTCTAAATTTTTTTATTCGGTTACAAAATCTTTTTGTTTGTTTTATTTGTGATGCGCTACAGAACAAACTGTACGCGCTACAATACTCGGCGGATGCGCTACTGTTTCATTTCAGTGCGCTATTCTGTTTCCCGGATGCGCTACTCTGTGGTTCAGACGTGCTAATTTATGGTTTGGTTTTCCCGCGGTCTGTTGTTCGGGAAATTTTGAATTCTAATGCGCTAACTGTCTGTTGAAACACGCTAGAATATGGAGTTTAAGTGCTAAAAGTTTGGGCGCTAATCTGTAAGGTAGACGCGCTGATCTGTGTTTCGCCGGCGTCGACACCTACAGGAAAATTTGTCAATAGTGTTATGCGCTAAGGAACCGTTTTAACGTGCTAAGACAAGAAACCCACGCGCTAAACAGTAGGCTAGAAGCGCTAAACTGTTTGGCGGATGCGCTAAAATATCTCTTAGACGCGCTAATCCTAGTTTCCCGCGTACCTGCAAAAGTCTTCAAATTTAAAAAATGATAGGTTATTGGGGTGCATGCCCCACGGTGGGCGCCAGAAATGTATGCGGGAAAAGTGGGTGAATAAAACTAAATATATGAAAATTACGAGAAATACCAATCCACACACACACACAGGACTTCTTGATGCAAGCTATGGAGTAACGTAGTGTTACTCAGCTTCCCAAGGGGGGTCCCATGGTTCTCTATCTCACAATGTCCCTCAAACCAATGTTTTGCTCTCAGATCACTGAGCAAAGTGGTTTAGGGATGGCAAATATGAGAACGAGAGATGCTTTTGCTAAATTTTAGTATGAGATGTGTTGTAAGCTATGTATGATGCTAAAATGCAATAAACTAACTATAAGATGACAAGGTTACTAATAAAACTATCCTAGCATACTATATTTAGTCTATAATTGAACTAAAATGATAAAGAAAGTAATCTAAGTATGCATATTAGTCTAATTTCTATTCTAAAAGAGGCTAAATGATGAGCATAAAGATGATATGAAAGCTTGAAAGAATTTGAGCATAAGTGTAATGCTTCAAATTTGAAAGATGATTGTTAAAAATGGAGGAATGAGAACTCTATTTATAGCACAAACAGGGCAATGGATGGTCAAGATTGAAAGGTTTAATCAAGGGCCAAGTTTGAAAGTTGGGAATCCATGTGCACAATTTGCACCAATGACATGGTAACAAATGTCAACATAAGATTGGGTTGAAAGAAGAGGTTGGAGGCATTAAAGGCCTGAGAAGACCTCATGGTTATCTAAAGGCTAAGTGTCAAGTCTAAGTTAGGCTTACCCACTGAATTAGGATCTAATCCAAAGATAAACCTTTGTGCAAATGATTAAGAGATAATCATGGTCAAAGCATTAATGACCTAATGAGACCTTTGGGTTGGGTAGAGGTTGAGTCAAAACAAATGTTTTAACCATGTGGGAGGGTTTGAAATAACCATTAATGGTTATTGGAGACTTTGGGGATTAAGTGGTTGAAGGTTGGAAGCCTTCAATGGTTTTCAAAGACTTTAAGGGTTTTAGTGGTTGAAGGTTGAAAACCTTCAATGGTTATCAAAGACTTTAAGGTTTTTGAGAAGTGACTTCCCTTTGCTTAGGGATGTGACAAAATTTAGAGGAGGGTTAGGTTAATTAGAAGCGATTAGAAGATTCTAGAAGGGATTAGGAAGGGGTTTGGGATTTTGCAAGTGGATGGAGGGATAATAGGATTTAATTGAATTAAATGATTTTCATTCAATTTGGTTACAATTTGGAGAAATTAAATAAATTAGATTTATTCAATTTGGGATAACTTATTTAATTAAATTTGAATTTAATTAAAAGTGGATAGGGGGGATTTAATTGAATAAAATGATTTATTCATTAAATGGATATAGTGAATTTTATTTAAATAAATTGAGTAATTTATTTAATAAAATAGAAGAATGTGGATAATTTAATTAAATTGGATTTAATCAAATAGAAAAATGAACATAAAATTTTCATTTAGGAATATGGTCATTTTTATACGTCTACAATAACATTTGAGGAACTCATCCAGAAGTTCTTAGCTCATTACTCTCATAACATTGAACGAGACATCACCATGGCTGATCTGTGCAACACCAAACAAAAACCAGGTGAACAATTCTCATTATTCCTGCAACGATGGCGTCAAATGTCTAGCAGACGTTCTCTTCAGTTACCTGAACAAGAACTAGTGGAAATATTCATTTCCAACTTAAACAAAGAAATGCAATTTCACCTGGATATCAAAGACACAGACTCTTTTAATGGTATGATCACCAAGGGTTTGAAATGTGAAAGGGCACGCATCAAGAAAGGACTCATCAAAATCTTTAATGAACCAAAAGATGGTCCTCGTCCATGCTTCAACAGCGATAAACCAAGCTTCTGGAATAAAAACAAGAATGTTGTCAATGATGGGGTTGTGGATGCCAGGACTATACAAAATGCACAACCTATGGTTCGGTTTGCAGGACAAAATCCTCCACCTCAGAATAACACAAACATTCCTTCCAATCAAAATCACATCACATCTCACGATGAACCAAGACCTCATCAGCAAAAACAGAAACACACATACACTCCCTTAGGGGAACCCATTGAAACAGTGTTGCGACAACTTATTTCCCAAAATTTGGTCACTCTACCTAAGCTATCAAACTATGAGCCTCAAGTCAAACCGGCATGGTGGAGAGATACTGAACACTGTGAATTCCATCAAGGAAGAGGACACAAGACAAGTAATTGTCACCGATTGAAAGATCTCATTCAGGATCTTATTGATTGAGGAGAAATTGAAATTGAAGGACATGACCCAAAAACCACAAATAATGATCATCTGATGTTCAAAAATCCACTTCCATCCCAAGATCAAAGGGGTCCTTCCACTTCCAGACGAGGTCCTGATACCACTGATTATACGCAAGCTGCGTATAATTACACTGCCAATCATCTGTATGATGCCAATGAACAAGTTGCAAACATAACCTTCAAAAATCCCAACTCAAATTGCAATGTTGTTATGCGTCGCGGCAAAGTTACCATAAAGGCGGCTCCACAAGGCACCACCTCCATCCCAAAGCAGTACAATCTTGTGGAACAATTAGACAAAACCCCTGTGCTTATATCCATTTTAGAGATTTTGTGCCTATCACCCTCTCATAAAACTATCTTGGATCAAGCACTCCAAGAGGCGTCAGTCCCTACAAATCTGAATACAGACCAATTTCAAGCCATGGTTGGAAGTCTAAAGTCATCACCTTGTCTCACTTTTTTTGAAAGTGACAACTCTTCCTTCCAACAACCACATAATGCCTCACTCCACATCAAAGGATTCATTAACCAGCATAGGATCAAGCGAGTCTTGATCGATAATGGAGCAGGCTTGAATATTTGCACACTACAGTTGGTCACAGCATTGGGCTATGCGGTAGAATCAGTGGATCCTCATCAAAAGATCACCATCAAAGCCTATGACAATGCGGATCGTTCATCCAAAGGAGCTGTGGTACTACCAATCCGAGTAGGCCCCGTGGTAAAGCACATCATTTGTCAGGTTCTAGACCTTCCTCTACCATACAATCTATTGTTAGGAAGACCTTGGATACATGCCATGCAAGCTGTTCCATCTACCTACCATCAATGTATCAAGTTCCCACATAACGGTGTAGAGATCACAATCCTGGGTGATGCAAACCCCTTTGCATATTTCCATAATATCAACCATCAACCAGAGATTACCGTTCCTAATAATAGAGAAGCCATTTCTTCCACATCATATATCAGTCCCGCCTCTCTTGCCCGTTCAAACACCACTATACCCAAGCAAGAAAAGCTTAAGATGAAAATCGCAGAGGAAGGTCTTGGGGAATACAACTTGAGTCAACTCTTTTGTGTAGGGCAAATGCCCACTTCTCCTAGAACTCATGGTAAACCATAGTAGGTACTCCAACAAGCACTAAACATACCAGCATGTGCTTTGACACCTTTCATTCTTGGAAAGAGTCAAGAAGAAGAAACACAAGATGAGGACCTAGCGGAATGGATCTATAAGGATCCCATCACCACTGACATACCGCAAGTTACACTTCCTACGGAACAGTATGGCAAAGGTCTCCTCATTATGCAAAGAATGGGGTATGATGGTCAGAGTGCCTTGGGGTATTGCAAACAAGGACGACATGAACCTCTACTACCAGAATTCAAGCCCAAAGGTAATACAGGCCTAGGCTTTGAGAAAGAAATCTTTCCTAAACTCAAGTTCAAAGGAAAACCCAGCAAACCATTTTGTCCATCTACTGCAAAACGGACGCCTTTTATTAAAGCGGCATCAAGCACCATCCCAACTGCCTCATCGAGGCTCAGAATCCCATCACAACCATCACCAATGCCACTCATCCCACCAAACGAACCAGTAATCCCATCAGCAACACCATTAGCAGCAGCAACTGTATCGGAACCTGCAGCAGTATCCATGGCACCAACAGTTCCAACAGAAGCCACGGAGTCAATACTACCAATACTTCCCGTATCAGATTCTTTAATCTCCATCAACCGCCCTGCAGCACCGATCATTACAAAGGTACGTCAACCAATCACACTTGCAGTATTTAACTCAAAGGACATCCCAGTATGGAATAGTAATCGGATGCTGGAAAGTGATTCAGAGACCGACTCACATGAGTGGGAATTTGATTCAGTGCAGCTTAACACTTCAGATGAGGAAGACACATCACCACCTCCACCATGTAAAGACATCCCTGTTTACGGAGAAGCACAGATAAAGACCACTTGGGTTCCTGAACTAGAAACATCTTCCACAGACCCTACGTCTCATCCTATGCCTGATTCTGACAGGGAGAGTACCATTAACAACCTTCACCATAACGTTTTAACCCTCACTGATACGTCCAACGCACTTAACCTAATCGATGAAGTAATGCCCATTATCCACCCTGAACTCATCGAATGGAACCAACCAGCTCCCCCATGTCTTGACTTCTTCCAAAACGATGAGGCTATCATTGACTTTTTGGAATTAAGGGATAACCTACCAAGCAGGGATCACAAAGCTGGATTCGCCAGTGAACTTAATATCGCAGCATACTTCGGGGTGGATGCCAAACCTTTCAGCTGCAAAAATATAACAATAAAACATGGATCTTCTAGTGAAAACCACACTGTGGCACTGTTTGATCCGACAAAAGTAAAAAGAAAGAGCGTATCCAATGGTGAAAACCTCTCTGAGGCGCCTGAGGATGAAGGGTTTGACATTCTCCTTGATAGTACACAACAGGAACGATCAACAATTCTCATCGAGGAAACCAAAGAATACAATGTGGGGACTCCTGAAAATCCTCATATCATACATCTGGCATCTCTTCTCACTCCAGAGGAACAGCCTAAATTTATAGAGTTCTTCCAGAAGCGTTAGATCAACTTCGCATGGTCATATGCAGACATGCCTGGGCTTGATCCTGATTTAGTCATGCATCACCTCACTGTAGCACAAGGAGCCAAACCTATCAAGCAAAAGCTTCGTAAGATGCATCCTCAGATTGCAGTACTAGTCAAAACAGAACTCAAGAAACTCCTAGATGTTGGATTCATTAGACCAATTGATTATGCAAAATGGATCTCCAACATTGTGCCTATCGGCAAACCAAAAGGGGGCATCCGCATTTGTACTGACTTTAGAGATCTGAATAAGGCATGTCCTAAGGATGACTTCCCCCTTCCAAATATCGATATCATAAAGGATCTAACAGCAGGACATGCCATGCTTTCACTCATGGATGGCTTTTCAGGATACAATCAGATAAAGATCACACCAGAAGATCAACATAAGACAACCTTCACATGTCCCTAGGGCACATATTGCTGGAATGTAATGCCCTTTGGTCTAAAGAATGCAGGAGCAACCTATCAAAGGGCAATGACCACCATCTTCCATGACATGATGCATACTATGATGGAAGATTATGTGGATGACTTACTAGCAAAATCACTCACCAGAGAAGGACATCTCCACATCTTAGATAAAATCTTTGATAGACTGGAACAATACCATGTTCGACTCAACCCAAAGAAATGTGTCTTTGGAGTGACCTCTGGGAAGCTTCTAGGATACATTGTCTCAAGCAAAGGTATTGAGGTCGATCCAGCAAAAGTTAAGGCAATCATGGACATGCCACCACCAAAGAATATCAGTCAACTAAGGACATTACAAGGGCAACTTCAATCCATCCGAAGATTCATTGCACAATTGGCTGATAAGTGTCACCCATTTACACATCTGCTACACAAGAATATCCATTTTTAGTGGGATGCCTGATGCCAGCACGCATTTCAAACGCTTAAAGACTATCTCATGAATCCACCATTGCTGATGCCACCAAATCCAAGTAGACCATTGTTACTCTATATCTCGGCAACAAGTACAGCATTAGGTGTATTACTGGCACAACATAATGCATAAGGCAAAGAGTGTGCTGTATACTACATCTCTCACACACTGGTGGACTATGAACTCAATTACACACCTATTGAGCGAGCTTGCTTAGCAGTGATCTTAGCAGCTACCAAACTAAGGCACTATCTATTGACACACAAGGTACAACTCATTGCAAAGATTGATCCACTCAAGTATTTACTCAGCAAAGCAGCATTAACAGGCCGCTTGGCCAAATGGGTGATGATTCTACGTGAATTTGACATTGAGTACGTGGACCGTAAAGCTATCAAAGGTCAAGTTATTGTAGATCAGTTGGCCGATGCACCCCTCACAGGCGCTCATCCTCTTATTTCCAATTTTCCAGATGAAGAGATATTCATGATCACAATAGCACAACCATGGAAACTATATTTTGATGGTTCATACACTAGGCACGGCTCGGGGGTAGGCATTCTATTTATCACACCTCAGGGTGATAGCATCCCGAAGTCTTACAGGCTCGCATTTCCATGCACAAACAACATAGCCAAGTATGAGGCCTTGATCACAGGACTCAGGTTAACCGTACAATGGAAATTACAAGAACTGCAAGTATATGGCGACTCCCAACTAGTCATTCGACAAGCAACAGATGAATATCAGACTAAGGATGATAAACTCATGCCATATAAGCAAATGGTGGACACTCTAAAGACATCGTTTACTACTATCAATTTTGAGCAGATACCACGAGATCAGAATCGAGCTGCTGACGCTATGGCTACCATCGCATCTCTCCTAGATCTTCCACAAAATTCAACACGCTACGAGTTCTTGGTAGAACAACTTTGGATCCCCGCTTATGATATCCTTGAATTCGAGATGATATGTCGCCTTGTCGGTTCTGAATCCCCATGGTATGGTGAGTTCTACACCTATCTCTTCTATCACACCCTTCCTCCCAACCAATCAAATAACCAACGTAAAACCTTCATTCGCCAAACTGCTCGATATACCATTATTGCCGAAACCCTATACCGATGCGGTCTTGATGGTACTCTCCTTCGATGTCTGGAACAAGATGAGATAACAAAGGCTTTGGAAGAGGTACATGAAGGAATTTGTGGGACTCACTCAAGTGGTCCGTCACTAGCCAAGAAACTCCTGCGCAATGGATACTATAGGCCATCTATGGAAAAGGATTCCTACTACTTTGTCAGAAAATGCAAGAAATGTCAAATTCATGGCAACCTGATACATGCACTAGCCCAGGAACTACAACCAATCACAACACCATGGCCATTCTGTCAATGGGGCCTTGACCTTGTGGGTAAGATTCATCCATCTTCATCCAATGGCCATAAATTCATTATTACCGCTATCGAATATTTCACAAACTGGATCGAAACTGTTCCACTTACCCAAGTCACCGGCAAGCAGATCACCTCATTTATCCTCAACTACATCATCTGTCGGTATGGTGTACCCATGTCCATCATCACAGATAACGGTCTTCCTTTCAAAAATCAAGATGTCCGCGAACTCTGTGAGAAATTTCATATCCAACACCGCTTTTCCACTCCCTATTACCCACAAGGCAATGGTCAGGCCAAAGCATCAAATAAGAACATATTAAGAATCCTCAAGAAGACAGTTAATGATGCCGGTCGTGATTGGCATGTTCAACTAAATCCAGCGCTATGGGCATATCGAACTAGCATTCGAACCCCTACAAGTGCAACTCCTTATTCATTGGTCTATGGTGCAGAAGCTATCTTGCCTATTGAGGTCGAGATACCATCATTACGGGTTTCCTTGCACAATCTCATCGATGATGAAGCATATAGAGTCTCACACCTCCAAGACTTAGAATTACTTGATGAGAAATGACAAGCTGCGTACAATCACCTCAAAGCCTATCAGCAGCGCATGAGCAGAAGCTATAATCACCGCGTTAGACCTCGTACATTTGAGGTAGGTGATCTTGTTCTTTGAGAGAATCCTCACAATCAACCAAATAGAGAACATCAGGGCAAGTTTGAATCAAACTGGCTGGGCCCATATATTGTCACTGCTGTATTCGGGTCTGGGGCATATCAGTTGGCTACATCAGAAGGAGAACCGCTTGCAGATCCAATTAACAGCATGCACCTCAAATGGTTTTATACCTAAGCTGTACAGAGCATCAGGCTCCCCTGCATACCAGAAAATACCAAAAACATTCAGAAAAATGTCCTGAAGAAAATACAAAAACATTCAAAAAAGTAAAGAAAAATCATGCATCCAAACGGTGAACAACCACTCCGGTGGCACCTTGGGTAAGTACGATGGTGAAAACCTGGAAAACAGGCGCCACTCGTAAAAGCTATGGCTCCATTGTCTTTCAGACTTGTTGCGATCACATCTACTTCATACATACATCCATCCATCCGTCAACCATGGCTTTTTATTCCTCTGCAATTATGATAGTACTCCATACATCTTGCATCCCGCTTTTTCATAGTCATGTCTAAAACTGGGGGCAATGCCTTTAACTTATTGATGGAAGTGGATTCTACATTGTCTTATGATTCATTAAGTTCTTCATTCAAACAATCATCAAAATACCAAAAACATTCAAAAATGTCTCAACACAAAATACCAAAAACATTCAAAAATATCTCACAAAATCCAAAAACATCAGAAAACATCAAAAACATGGCAACACCTTGTACATACCCATCCATGTAGATACCAAAATAAACATTGACAAAAATACTCACACAATGACCATTTACCAATCAAACCACAAAATCAACATCAACACTCAAAAACTGTCTTCAACAAGGATGCATCCTTCCTTACCAAAACAAAGACAAAAGTGACATTTTCTTTGACAAGAAAATTATGTTAAGCTATCAAATACTTGGTTGATTTGTGAGTACAATCATTCATTTATCTGTATCGGGATCTTGCAGCATTGTTTTGTATCGTTTGCGCATTATTTTCGATGAAGTTCTGGGGCATGTACTAATGGTGTCTACGTGGGAAGTTCACTAAGCTATGTGATCATAGGCAAAAATCCAGTCATAGATCACTACGGCTTGCTGACTACAGCGTATACCTCGACCATATGGGCATGAACCATTACCAAGGATCCATATTCTTTATTCTTTATGTATATACTGTTTGTTTGTAGGTACAATGCTCTTCCTTTGGTTCCTCCTACCTCATCCAAACTGGATAAAGGTTTTTATCTCTTAGTACGGTATGCACTTGTCTCAGGATATGATCAGCCTAAGATCAAGGAGGACGATCCAAGTCATGCATGAAAAGAGATACTCCTTGTCTGTTCTGCAAGCAATACTCAGGTCAACTTGATCCATTATATCAAGTTGCTTGTATTAACTTGCTATATAAAATCCATGAAAGGAATACTCAGGTCATCTTGAATCATTATGTCAAGATGCTTGTATTCTCTTCCAACATTTTAAAGCTCAATGATGAAAATAGAGCACTATGGATCATCATTCCATCTCAGCTATTTATATATTGCATTCTGTTGCACATCACCCATCCGTTCGCTCATTCATATATAGGCTTTATATGCAAAATGTGAAAATTAGGCTGGTCTTGGATACAATCACAATCGAGTACTTTGATACATCATCAATGCATCATGCTAAGTCTTACAAACCTTGCATTCCTCATGATCATATCATCCTCGCATTTAGTTGCACCTTGCATTAAAACATTTAGTTGCATCTTGCATTAAACATTCATGTCATTTTTAAACTTTGCATATAGTTTATTTTCTTGACATTTAGTTTTCATTAATCATTTGCATTATTGCATCAATCATAAATAATTAGATTCATTCATGGGATAAAATTGTCTTTTGATTGCTTTTAAATCATTTACTAGACATTCATTTAGTGTCAATTATCCATTATCAATTTATTATCCTTTATCATTATTACACACATTCATTTATAGATAAAAGGTGCATTCATTCATTATTTAGTACCTTATTATGCTCATTTTAGATTCCTCCACATTACATTCATTATCCTCTTTTTAATTGCATTAAGGTACAGTTATTAAAAACACAAGTTATAATATCCTCACATTATCATTTTTACTTAACATCATATTTAAAGCATTTAGAATCATAACACCATTTGTTTCCAAACATTGGTTCATACCATTATATATATCCATTATACATATGCATTCATTTAAAACATTATCATATAAACATTTGTACTTTACATTTTGTTTATCCATCTTACATTCATTTAACAAACATCTAGATGCATATTCATCCATAAACATCATTCATTCGACCATTGCATTAACATCATCACATAAATCATCTCATCATTATATCAAAATAGGAAACACCAAACTCCTGTCCATATATTATCATAAGCATACATCATCATCATGGCATTACATACATAAAGCATTGCATCAACAAATCAACAAAAATCATACATAAACCTACATTCATATGTTAGTATCCAACATCATAAAAACATACATATAGGAAACATCTCATCAATGCATACATATACACATATCCATCTAAGCAATAAACTCATCATCCTGCATAAACATCCATACATAATCAAATGCATATCATCACAATATGGGATCTCCTCATCTATATCATCTCATATATCAGAGTACAATGAAGTCTACAAAAAATCGGCTACCAAGAGCCATCCAAGATACAGTCCACAAAATAAATGATACAAATACATATATGCATGAATGCTCTCTCAAATGCTGCTCTGGCCAGATGCTGTCCTCACACCTCCCCCTACTCCACCACTGGTGCCTGCACCACCTAATCCATCTCTCCATGGCGGCCTCATCGAACCCCCACTCCCTCCTACATCTCCTGATCTCTCCCTCCTCAAAGGACCCATCACTCTCCCACTGCTCTGCACCCTCTGCGATCGCTCTGATCTCGCCTGCCGCATCTGCGAATAGCTGAGAGCTCGCTGACTCACTAGCACCACCTGCTCATATAACCCCCACCAGTACTCTATCTCAGCCTGCGCTCGCCGCATCTCCCTCATCACCTCCCCTGAAGGCCCCTGTGCTCCAATCCGCACTCTCTCCTACAGCTCCGCCAATCTCTCCACTACAGTATCTCTCTCCCGCAACACCACTGTCAGCTCTGACTCCTATGCAAATAGCTGCACATCCCTAGCTGCTACCTCTGCCTCCGAATCCTCTATCCGCGTCTGTAAGCGCACTATAATATGCTCTCGCAGATCTCCAGTGGCTCCCTCCCCGGTGTCCATAGCTGCCTCCCCTACACCTCCCTCTCCAGAAGTCCCCACCCCTCTGTCCATCGGGATCTCCCTCTCCATCCCCCTCCCACTTAGCTGCACTCCTCTCGGTATCAGTGGTCCCTGTGAGATCTATAGAGGTAGTCCACCTCTCCCTCTCCGCTAGCTCCGCATCCCTAATCCTCCTCCTCCTCCTCCATCTCCTCCACCACCTCCACCTCCTCCATCTCCTCCACCACCTCCTCCACCTCCACCTCCTCCTCCTCCATCTCCTCGACCTCCTGCCCTCCCCCGTCTCCGTCCCCTCTCATCCTCAAATGCTGGGATCGGCTCTGCTGGGTCCGATATCCGTAGGATCGGGTGCGCCGCCCGATACTGCGTGTACTCATCTGTAACCCCTGCATCAACGACCCTTGGTCGTAGGTCCCATGGCCTTGCCTACAGTGTCCGAAACTCTGCTAGTGCCTGATCATAAGGTAGCACTGGACCCCATGCGTACCTCTCCCGAATCACCCGTGCATACTGTCCTGATCCGCTAGGCAGTCCCTGCTGCCGTCCAAACTGCCTCATCACTCTCCCCGACACCTGTCTCTCCACATGATATGTCGTCCTCCCAATGAGGAATCGAGTCATAAACACATAAGGTAGTGCCTCTGCGTCATCATCCCATGGCTCACACTCTAAGTATGGCCGCCATATCACTGCATCCAGGTCATCCAATGCCCGTCGCCACCACTCCAACTTCCCCAGGTGGGGCTGACTCATCATACCACTGTACATAAACATGTACGGCTGATCCACCGCACAGAATCTCAGACTCACCGGTCGAGTCATTGGTAGGTGCTCCCAAGCCCAAATGTGTAGCAGCATCATGCCCACTGCTAACGAACCCCTCCCTCGGTACACTACCTCGTGGAGCTCCTGATACATATGCGCCAGCACGCACGGCCCCCATGCAAATCGGGTCCCCTCGGTCATCATCATCTCGATAACCTGTCCCCATCCCACCGCCAACCCATGTGACCTCCTGTCTGGACACAGAAGTCCTCCCACAATCTCGGACAACACTGCTGGAAGTGGCTCATACAGTGCTGCTATATCCTCCCATGCGATCGAGCCATCATCAATGAACACATCCTCATCAAAAATCCTCTGTACTACCATAGTCCCCCAGGATCTATCATATGTGATCAGCTCTCCTCGAATCGGAATCCGTAGGATGCGCCACACATCCTCCAACGTCACAGTCATCTCCCCCTGTGCCAAATGAAAGGTGCACGTCTCGCTGTGCCACCGCTCCGCCAGTGCTATGATCAATCCATGATTCATATGAATCACGGGCATGTGCATCACCTCGTAGAGACCAGTCGCTGCAATACAATCAATCTCCACCTATGATAATCAGTCCCGCAACCCCTGTGTCGCAGGATGGCGCTCGCGTAACTGCAACACGCGCAGATCCTCCTGCACATGGACATTCATCAATCACCATCAGTTGTTTTGTTTTCAAACTTTCTTAAGTTTAAACTTAGACTATCATCAGATACTTTGATCAAGTATCTTCGGGTCTCAACAGGTAAGCAATCATGGCCACCTAGACTTCAACGGACATTTATCCTAACAAATGACCTAAGTCTCATCGGGCTGCTATGGTTCAAAACAACTCCCACTTCACTTCGCCATCCATCAATCATTGGCATCAAGAGATTTTCTGCATCCAAACTGGGGCATCTTTTTATCTTAAGGCAAAAGCGCTATTTTACCAACAAAAGTGCTAGTTTTCAACAATAGCGCTACAACTATATCACAAGCGCTCAAACAGCTATACCATAGTGCTATAACTACCAAAGCGCTAAAACCCCACTACAATAGCGCTCAATTAACCCAGCAATAGCGCTACTTAACCAATAGCGCTAAAACTTACATACAATAGCGCTAATGTATGGCCAAAGCACTTAAACAAAGGGACAATAGCGCCATTGCGGCACAATAGCGCTATTTTATGGAACAAAAACGCCAAAACAACAGTTCCAGCGCTCTTGCTCCGACTTGACTTGGACTCAGCTAAAAACCTAGGAAAAATGCACAAAAATTGAGTTTTCAAATTTGCGTACCGCTGGTCCATAGTCATCTGGCCGCTGGAATCGTCGGACTCACTCGAATCTGTGCTCGGTGATCGGAATCGGCATCGTAGCTGCTGCTTGCTCCTCCAAATGTCACTATCAGAGCTCTCGTTTTCAACTGGTTGCGATCACAAATAATCCTGTTTTCACCCCTTTCACCCCATTTATACCCTTCGTGGTCCCCGTGAACTTCCCGAGCCCCCCATTTCTCCATGTTTCTCCCGTTTTCTTCTATTTTTCACCCGTATGACTAACTTCTTCTCTTCTACCACCCTGCCAATTTTCGTTCTTTTTCAAGAGATCGCCCGATTTTTTGAAATTTCTCGACCCATCTCTCGAGGGGGCATACCACCCATAAAATTCACATTTTATGGGGCATTTCTTCACACCTATTTTTCTTTCTTTGAAACGACGCGATAAACCGCACCGTCTCAAAGAGGGGCAAATGTAGTCACATAGATCTGTCCAGCTTAATTAAATAAATATTCGCTATTTATTTGATTAAAAATCCACTAGCCATCAAATTAATTAAATTAATATTTAATTAATTCATCCCCAAACATTCTTCTATTAATTAAATAAATTATTCAATTTATTTTAATTAATTCATTAAATCAAATTCACAATCAATTAAATAAATAAAATCTATTTATTTAATTAGAATCCCCTTTTCCTCTTTTAAATAAATTAAATAAAACATTTATTTAACTCATTATCCCCACCCCACTTGCATTTTCCTACAAATGCAACTTGCACACATTTATTAGAATAAATGAATTTTTATTTTAATAAAATCTTATTTTCCCTCACCCACCAAATCCACTTGCAAAATCTAATCCCCTTCTAGATTCTTCTAAACCCTTCCTAATTAGCCTAATCCATCTTCTAAACTTTGTCACATCCCTAAGCAAAGGGAAGTCACTTCTCAAAACCTCAAAGTCTTTGATAACCATTAAAGGCTTCAAGTCTTCAACCACTAAATGGCTCAAAGTCTTTGATAACCTTTAAAGGCTTTCAACCTTCAACCACTTAATCCCTAAAGTCTCCAATAACCATTAATGGTTAATTCAAACCCTCCCACATGGTTAAAACATTTGTTTTGACTCAACCTCTATCCAACCTAAGGGTCTCATCAGGCCATTAATGCTTTGACCATGATTATCTCTTAATCATTTGCACAAAGGTTTATCCTTAGATTAACTCTTAATCCAGTGGGTAAGCTTAATTTAGACTTGACCCTTAGCCTTTAGATAACCATGAGGTCTTCTCAGGCCTTTAATGCCTCCAACTCCTTTTCTCAACCCAACCCTATGTTGACACTTGTCACCATTTCATTGGTGCCAATAGTGCACATGGATCCCCAACTTTCAAACTCAACCCTTGATTGAATCTTTCAATCTCAACCATCCATTGCTCCATTTTCCCTATAAATAGAGCTCATTCCTTCATAATCCAGATCCTGAAAACTTGCATGCATTTAAGCTATAGGCATTTTAAGAGAGTATTTTAGCATAATCATCTAATATTTTGTTATTTTGGTCGAAATATATCAGTTTAGCATCAATAGCATAGCATTAGCTTTTTATTTCACATTCAAAGCTCAATACTACAATCTCAATCCTCCATAAGCATCCATAGTGCAAAAAGCTGCTGAGAGCTACACTATTTTGGAACTTGGAGAGGAGAGGAACAAGGGAGAAAGGAACTAAAACCATGCTAAGAGGCATTTGGAGATGCCTCGTTATCTTTGCTTCTTTATTTAGATATATTAGCTTGTTTTTAGCATCTCTCTTGGTATGCCTTTTAGATTAGTTTTTGATTGACTAACACTGACAATCTAACGTTTTCATGTTTCTTTGTGTTGTTGATCATTCACTAACCTTGTGCCATTTATGAGGGCATCAGTATCATTCTAAAGAATTGTTGCAGAGAAAGCAGTTGCAGAGCTATTTTCTTCAAATACAGAGCAAATTCATTCAGTCGCAGAGCGGATTCCTTCAAGCTAAAAACAGGTTTTCTTATACTTTTGTGTGGCAATTTCTTAGCAATGTGTTTTAATTGAGGTCTTGATTTGTCACAGAACTAGTTGGGGGTAACAGTTAAATTGCTTGCATATTTTAAGATGGCACCTAAGAGAGAATTCTCAAGAAAAGTTAATTACTAGCAAAGGTCCATTTGTGATGATTTTCTTGAACAGTTGACATTGTCAACTAATCAGGCATCAAAGGTGAAAGAACTAGTGCCAAGAGCTCCTTGTTTGAAAATAGGAGAAGGGTTATATGATAAGGGTAACTGGTTGAGAGACCCACAGGTTGGGTTGTCTGGGTTGGGGTTGTTCAAAGTTGGATTTGGCATTAGAAATTCCCCAGCCCCGCAGAATAGCATCTAGGAGTTAGATGTGGGAAAATGTGTAGTTCCAGGTGTATTCATGGATATGGATCTCCTGACTCAGATTGCACATAATTATGATCCAGTTACAAGGAGCATTAGGGATATAAATGGGAAATCCTTCATTGAAATGAATAATGAGGAATTCAGAAGTGCTTTTGGGCTTAATGAGTTTACTAATTTTTTAGAACCTATTAATTTCAAATCATTAGCTCAAGTATACAGTGCACAAAGGAATCACCTTAGAAATGGGCCTCTTAAGGAATTCTTTGTGAAGATAGGTGGGTTGATAGTTGTAGGACCCAACACTGAAGAGCCCTTCTCATTGAATCTGTTCACCCTAAGGGCTAAGGGAGTGTATTGGTCACTTTGCCAGATTTTAGGAGAGGATGCTGAGGCAAATATGCCCAATCATTACATGCTAATGATTGCTCATATTTTGAATCCTTCTCTTGTAGTAACCTTTGATTATGCTTCCTTCATCATTGATGCTATCCATGAAGGATTGATAGGAATAAAGAATGGGAAGGTTGATAGGCCTTTTGGATGGTATTCCCTCCTCATGCATCTATTTTTATTCAAAGGTGGTGATTATTTTGCAAGTGGAATGGATCTTGTAAAAGAGAAAGATGGAGGAAAGATGTCAGTGCAATTATGGAGTACAGTGCTATCATGGGATAGAGATGATGCTAGTTTCTTAAAGTTTGATAAAAGTTTCGCATCAAAGATTAGGACTCTCCTCTGTTCAGAAAATCCAAGAGTCCCCAAGGTTTTTTTGGAATTTATTAGACCAAAAGAATTTGCAAAAGGAAAAAAATTGTCCATAATTGGGGTGATATTTACTTATACCCTGTCTCCACAGTTTTCAGAGTATTTGGTTTTAGAGGCACTCCATTTTTATTCCCCTATCAGGTCCCTTTCAAAGTGGGAACTGCAAAAATCCTCAGACAAATTGGTAGTGTACAAGGGGTAGAGCTAACAGGCAGGGTTAAAGGGACTATTTTCCCTATGGTTACTATAGCCCACCAATTTGTAATAACCAAGGGAGGTTGGAACTATTTTGAGGATTTTCTTAAACCTTATCATTTGTCAACTGCAGTGTCCTGGTGTGCCGATCCTGAAGATTTCTTCAATGGCATGTTTAGAAAGAGGGCAATATGGAGAGGTAGACCTGAAGACCTCATTAGAAATGAGTTTGATCTAGATGAGCAGGAGCTGAGGAAGGAAAAGTGGGTGGCTTATAAAAAGGCCTTAGACTTTGTACATTAGTTTGACACTAGCTATGACCCATTGTCTAGCTTTCACCCTTTTGAGGAGAAAATAAAGTTCCTAATTCTTTCCTTTGAGGATGTGATGCAAACTTTGAAATAAAAGAGGGAGGTTGTAATTAAAAACAAACCTGAAAAAGAAAGAATGGTTGTAAGTAGGTCTGCCTCCACTAGAGCAATCCCTCCTAGTGACTATACATTGCACAAGAAGTCTAATTATAGTGTGTTGATGCCTACAATAGGGGAGCCCTCTACCTCTAAAGGAAAGAGGAAGATACAAGATGTCACTGACATCCAAGATAGCCCAAAGAAATAGAGAGTGGGAAAAGAAATACAATCTGATACACCCTTGTACTCTCCATCTCAATCCCCTATTTACATAGGAGATGAACAGGCAACAGCTGAACAATTGATACAGTTAGGCAGTCTGGGAGAAATAGCTTACACATATGATGAAGTAGAAGAGGGAATGCTAGAAGAGCCCCTTGCTGCTGAGATGAACATCACTACCAATGAGTTTAAGGGCCAGGAGTGGGATCTTGAGATCAAGTAGGCCAGTGAGGACTTCTTGGCTGACAACAACTTTGTTACATCAGGAGCATTCATGCAATTTGTGTGGAAACAAAACATTGATAAATACAATGCAAGGTGTGAAAAGAGAAAAGGTGAGTAGCCTCTTAAAGATCCAGCTGTGGTTGGGGAGGAAATAAAGCAAGAAATGATAGATGAGTTTAAGACCATCACTCCTGAGCAAGGAAGAGATATGGTAGCACAAGCTGGACTACTCATTCTCCCTGAGTGGGACATTGCAGATGCCTTGGTATTGGAAGCAGTGAGAAAAGAAACCAAACCCATGGAGGGAGTTACTTTTAGCAAAGATAATGCTACACTAGTCATTTGATCTCTTAAGAGAGATGAGAATAAGAGAAGTAAGGACACCCCAGGGTCAAGTTACCTTGGTGGAATGATAGTGAAAAGAGTGCAGAACACAGGGGTAGTGGAAGCTGCTAGCACTGTGCTAGAGACTACAAAGTTTAGTGTTGTAGTAGTAGAAAGGAAGGCTAAGGAAAACGCAGACCTCCAAGTTAAGTTGGAGACAATTTTGAAAGCTTAGAACAGTGCTAAGGAAGAGGTAAGGGGTAAAGATAGCATCATTGCTAAGCTGCAAAGCCAGTTGACAGGACAGTACCATCAAGGTGAGTCTTCAACACTGATGATCTCCTCTTCTCCTGCAAGACCTCCACCTGCTAGCCCCATTATTGAGTTCCCACCATCTCCAGCACCTTCTAGTTCTCAAATGGTTGAAATCACTCCCCAAGAATTGGAGAATTTAAAACAGGCTCAGGCCTTGTATGCAAAGAAGTATGAAGAAAGAGTAAGGGCTACCATTTCAATTTTTGCAGACACCATGGGGGCCTCACTATTGTATAAAAACATAAGCAAGATTTTGGATATGTGGAATGAGCTTAATGGAGATAAGGCCATTTTGATGCCTATTTTTGACAAGTGGAAGCCTAGAGAGCAAGATTTGGAGCTTATTTGTGTATCTTATGATCAAGCAGGGGCTGATCCTATCATCAAATCCACTTGTGACACCACAAAGGATCTAATAAAATTAGCATAAGGGATAGACAATGCTGACAGGAAAATCAACTTGTACAAAAAGGAGTACACTGATCAGGTTTTTGAATTGATTCCAGGAGTTTTTGTCAGCCCAAATCAATTGAAGGACAAACAATTGTGGCTTAAGGAATAAGAGGCCAAATTGTCAGCTAGAATAAAAGGAATTGTTGACTTAGATGATGCTTCCTTTTTTGTTGTAACAATTCAGGAGATAGAGAGAATCAAATCTCATTATGGTTTTCTCAATTCAGAGGTCAACAAGATGAGAAATTCCTGGAAAAGGTTAACCAAGGCAAAGGCAAAAGTGATTAACTTCACGTGGCCAATTGATGATGTGTACAATGAGTGGACAAGAAAATATGCCATTGAGGATGCAGAATAGTTAGAAGAGGTTGCAACGAGACAACAAGTAGAAGAAGCCACGGAGGTTGAAAAGGACTTGTAACTGCCTTTGTAAAAGGTTTTGTAACTTCTTCTTGAGAAGCAATAATTGTAACAAATTCTCCTAGGAAAGTTCAAAGCTATGTGCATCCATATTGTTATAAATGGATACCAGGACTAGTAGAAAAAAGATCGCAAAGAATTGTAAGAAAACGCTGTAGAAATTTATCTGAGCTTTTCCAAGTTTTAATGAAGAATATTTGAAGGTTTCTTGTAATACTTTTTTGAAGAAAATATTAATGTACAGACCATTGGTTTTGAGTAAAAAGTTTGTGTTGTCTTCAAATGTGTTTGCAAGTGTTTACTTTTTCATTCTAAATAATCTAGGGTTATTTTGTTTGAATAGGGGTTGTAAGGCAATCTTCAGTAGATATGTTTCTTAGCTTTTCTCTTCAGGAGGGGAATTAAATATGCAGGAATCACTTCTACCAGTAAATTCTCTGTAGGATACTTTGAATCTTGATGAGTTTAGTTTGGTGTGGTATGAATAAATTCTTATGTGTGTCAGGCATATATAGGGATCTGCAGAAGCCGAGGCAATGGGATGTGTAGAGATATTTTGATTGAGGGAGTATTATTTGAACTTAGATGACTCTGTGACCTTGGATAAGGCACTGGTATAGATCAAGGTTGTTTATTACATATTTTGTAGGCCAAATACTGAATATGAGTACAATTTTCATTCCTTTGTTTCAGTAAGTTTTAAGGTGATTAGATCCACTGGTTTTCTAGATTGGTTTGCTATGGATTTATCTTTTAAAAGTGTGAATTTAGTTCACAAAGGTATACCCGCCTGGACTCAAAATAGGTCCGAAGTGTAGAAGGTTAAATCAAACCTTGTCATATGTGGTCCTAGAAGTTTCCTGGTCCTAGAAGTTTCCTTCTCTTTCATATCTTTTTTGGCACAGAGTTATCATATCATTATAAGGATGTTGAAGTGAATCAGGTTTTGAAGACAACAAATCTTTGTTGTTGTTAGGCTAGAGTTTTATGGTTGAATCTATTTAGTCTTTCAATATTGTGTTTATCCATTTTCACCATATTACAGGTATATTTTTGCTTGGTCATGGGATGACCTTAAGGCATACACGGAAGATTTGTTCCAGCATGAGATACCTTTGAAGCCTGATGCAAAACCTTTCAGACAAAAGAAAAGGCCTATAAATCCTACCTTGGCTCCTAAAATGAAGGAGGAATTAATGAAAATGAGAAATGCAAGGATTATAGAGCCTATAAGGCACTCAACATGGGTATCAAATTTAGTACCAGTAAGATAGAAAAATGGTGATATTAGGTTATGTGTAGATTTCATAAATCTAAATGTTTCATCTTTAAAAGATAACTATGCTTTGCCTAACATGGAAGCTTTGTTGCAGAAAGTCACAGGGAATGAGTTGTTATCTATGATGGATGGCTTCTTAGGCTATAATCAAATCAAAGTTAGGGAAGCAGAAAAGTTCTAAACTACTTTCACTACACCTTGGGGTACCTATGTTTATGCTAGGATGCCTTTTTGACTGACAAATGCAGGAGCTACATTCCAGAGAGCTATGGACGTGGCCTTTGAGGGCATGATTGATTATATCTTAGCAGTATATCAGGATGATATGACTGCTTACTCTAAAAAGGCAAAAAATCATTGCGATGATTTTGAATTTTTTTTTATTAGAGCACTAGAATATGGCATATCTTTGAATCCTAAAAATTGTCACTTCGGGGTTACTGAAGGAAAATTATTAGTTCATTGTCTCAAAAGATGGAGTTAGAATTGATCCAGAAAGGATTGTTGCTATTGATAAAATCCAAATTCCAAAAACTATTAAAGTGATCCAATCTTTCTTCGATCAAATTAACTTTGTGAGAAGGTTTGTTTCAAATTTATCTAAAATCATAAAGCCTATTGCTAAAATGTGAAAAAAGGGTGCTGAAATAAAGTGGACTAATGAAGCTCTTGAAGCTTTTGTAAATATCAAAAGAGCCATCAAGGAAGCCCTTGTTTTAAAATCACCTGATTTCTCTAAACCTTTTCAAGTATTTTCATTTGCCTCATTCCATACTATTGTTGCTGTCATGTTACAAAAGAATGATGAGGGTGATGAACAGCCAGTGGCATTTTTTAGTAAAACATTACAAGCATCAGAATTGAATAATGATTTGAATGAAAAATAGGCTTATGCTCTTGTGAAAGGTGTGAAATCCTTTAGACCTTACGTAGTTGGTGCCACTGTTATTGCCTATGTACCAAATGTTGTTGTTAAAGACATTTTTAGACAAACAGAGACTACTAGGAGAAGATGCAGATGGATAAACTAGATCCAAGAGTTCAATATTGATGTACAAATCACAAAATTGGTAAGAGGTCAACGTTTAGCGAAGTTGATGGCAGAATCCAATCTTGAAGCAACACAAGTAAACCAGGTAGAGCTGAAAGATGTACAAATTAGCATTGAAAGGTGTCCCTGGTATGCAAATATTGTGTATTACTTGAAATACATGAAATGTCCGGATAATTTAAATGATAGTCAGAAGAGATCTTTAAAGCTTGAAACATCTAGGTATGTATTACTTAATGGAGATTTGTTCTAGAAAAATAGAGATGGTATTCTTCTATTATGTCTAGATGAATTTCAAGCATTTGTTGTTCTAAAAGATTTGCATGAAGGTGTTTGTGGAGGCCATTTCTCAGCTAAAACCACTGCTCATAAAATTCTTAATACTGGTTATTATTGACCTCAAGTTTTCAAGGATTGTCATACTTATATAAAAAATGTGAGGCTTGTCAAAGGTTTTCAAGGAAGCTCAAATATAATGGAGTCATTCCTTTCACACCCATGCATACGGAGGAACCATTTCAGATGTGGGGTATTGACTTCATAGGTGAGATAGCAAAAAAATCTAGTGGTGGGCATAAATGGATTTTGGTGGCCACATATTATTTTACTAAGTGGATTGAAGCCATTCCCACAAGACAGGCTACCACCAAAGTTGTCATAAAGTTTCTTTTGGAAAATATTTTGACTAGATTTGGGGTACCTCAGAAGATTGTGGTAGATAATGGGATGTGCTTTAGATCAGATGAGCTCTTTGATTTTTTTGAAAATTATGGTATTACTTTGTCATATTCATCAGATTATCATCCTTAGGGAAATGGACAGGCAGAATCCAGCAATAAAAACTTGTTGAAGATTATCAAAAGGATGTTAGGTAATAATAAGAAGGCTTGGGGTTCAAAATTGGTCTTGGCACTGTGGGCTGACAGAGTGATAGTTAAGAAATCCATAGAATTCATCCCATACGAGCTTGTATATGGAAAAGAAGTGCGATTACCCTTAAGCAATCTGCTCTCAGTTTACAAATTTGTTACAGAGGAAGTTTCAGAAGAAGTGAACTTTATGGAAGATAGGTTGATGGCATTAGCTAAGCTGGACAAATGTAGAAGGGAAGCTCAGGAAAGAAACATACAAAGACAGAAAATGGTAAAGGCTCTACATGATAGGAAGGCATGTGATAGGTCTTTTAAAGAAGGGGAATGGGTGCTAAAATGGAATGCCAAAGATTAGGATAAAGAGAAGAATGGCAAGTTTGATGCGCTCTGGCTAGGACCTTTCATCATTTCAGAAAAAAGTGGAGAAAACTCTTATTACTTGCAAGATACTGATGGTCAAGTGCAAGAGTTCCCCGTACATGCTCAGTATCTTAAGCATTTTTTTTATTAATGAGCAGGGAGTATTTTTGTATCATAATAGTTTAACTTTCTTGATGCTTTCTGTTTTCAATTTTCATGTTGGTCTTCTTTCTAGAGATAACTAGGATCTTGCTATGTCATTAAACAGAACACGCATCCCCAGAAAGAGCCACTGTTAGCACATATTTTTACAAAATATTTTATGCTATATGGAGGCCTTTTTCTTTTATCATATGAGCATTTATTGCTGGTTTGTATGTGCATGAGCTTTATTAGCACACGTAAAGGTTCTCTAAAAGGATCAGTTGTTTCAAGAGTATCAAGGTATCACTTGGGCACATTAAAGGCATGCACTAAGTATAGACCACACAAGGAATCCATCATGGAAATGTTTGTCAGCATAGAAGTCATTATGGTATGATCTAGAATTGCCTTTTGGTATATATCAGGCCCTATGGGAAAAGTTGGGATCACCAATGTTCAGGATGGATGGCTCATTTGTGCTGGATTGCAAAATTTCAATTATTGGCATAAGTAATCCCAATGAAACATAAGTTGGATGCATTAGAGTGCTCAAAAGATACTCAGCATGGTGCACGCTTTTGAAAAGGTCATACCATTGGGATAGCTTGTTCTGATGAAGCAGAAGGCGATGGTTTTCAATAGACATTTATCGACTTATCGACAAAAAGTAGAAATTGTTAAATCGATAGCCTATGAAGTCATCGGTGTGACTTGTGATGATAAGAAAATGTGGATCATGGACTTATAGTATCAGGAGATTGGAAGTAATGAGAAAAGTCTATCCTGATACCCAATGACTAAAGGGAACCAAAGGCGGGCCCATCAGAGAAAAAGACCATATTGGGATAAGGCAAAAATAGTTAGACCGACCCTCGATGACATGGAGGATCAAAAGGCGGAAACATTGACATTACCTATACCAATAAAACAGACTGGGAAGCATAAAGCATAAAAGTTCAAAAGAGACTCATCAGGACTTTGGGAGGAATAGAAAAAGGCTTTTCCGATCCCCGATGAAGATAGAAGCGCCTACGGGGATATCGGTGTAAGGTATATCGATAAAGTAAGCATTAAGTAAGGACTCATCGGGATCAGAAAAATAAATTTTATGCTATACCGAGTCCTGAGAGGATTGATAAGGTGGATGGTGAGGTGCTAGGAGTTCTTCAAGGTAAGTTATGCCGATAGTGCGAAGGACTTAGTCAGGATGTGGATTGCTATATTAAGATCATCGGGGTATCTGAGGGACATGAAATAAACTATGCCGAAACCCGATGGGTTAAGTAAAAGCAAACCGAAGGCGAAGGCATTGGAGAAAGTTACGTTGATGGAGTATTAAATAAAAGGCATAGCCAAAGCTGAAGGAGTGTTCATCGGGATAAAGTGAACCATCAGGATAGAAAGAAAACTGTTATCCCGAGACCCGATAAGTTGGTTGGGATAACTTGTGCCGATCAGAAGGTGAAAAGTGGTAAAGTCATACAAGAAGATGGATACAACATATCAGGGTTGGAACCTCACTATCCACAAAGCGGAAAAGGGGAGGCTAACAGAGGAAGATGGTTCTCCTTAGGACATGACTATTTTTAAGAAGTACCTACATTATACATATATGGCTTGTGGCTAGGTTGGAGGAGTTGAAGCTCTTGATGTGGCAAACATAGGACCATTGGTTTTAGAGGAAGATATCTAGAGACATGAGCCTAGAGCTTTTTATTTTTCCTCATACCTAGTGGATAGACTGCATGAAGGCTTCATGAACTTGAAAGATAATCCAGACAAGCATTTCAAGCATTATTCACTATTAATGCATATTATTTGATTTTATGGGAGATTCAGGGGATTGTGGCTAGTAGGTTTGAATGTAAATACAATAGGGAAGAATGGTCAGGATCAACCAATGCAGTTGTGGGTTTCCCTCTGGGATTACAGATTTGTGAATTCTCATTACCTCAAATTTGAGGAATTCTTTGTTAAACCAATTTTCTTGCTCTTTGGTGAACCTCTATAGGGATCATTTTCAGAGGATGTTAAGAAATTTCTTAGGCCTCAAGAGCATAAAAATCCAAAGGTCAATCACAATTGAGGTGATTGGTATTGATGCCAAAACCTCACTTTTGTTTGATGCTATGGATTTGAGGGTTATCCATATGTGTTGCCGAAGCCTACACCAGATAGGATTGCTTTTTTGGAAATTGTGAGGCAATTAAGTGTCTCTAATGCTAAGTATTTTGGGGGTGCATACAAGAAAGCCTTCCTCCCTAGTACACTTCACTTCCAGGATTTTAAAGTTGTGTCTACCAAAGCATATGAAGTTATTGAAAGGAAGCTGGTGGATAAATACAACCTGTTCCAGCACATATCTAGAGTGCACTATGATCTTGAGGGTTACATCCATGGAAGCAGGAAGAGGCAAGAGTTGGGAGATTATTTTCATCGGGAGGATGAATTTGAGGACATGTTTAGTAATAAGGAGGTAGAAGAGCTGGCGGATGTAATGGAGACCTTGGAGAAAAAACTAGAGGAGAGAAGGTAGAGATTAGAAAACATGGAGGAATAACCATCCCAAAGTGATTCAGGGGAGAATGAAGTTGTTTCCAAGTTCCAGACACCTGAGAAAGAAAAGGTTCTAGAAGCACAGGATAGGCTCATCATTGCACTGAATATAGAGACAGATAAAAGAATGACAGAGCATGTTTCTTTTGTGTCAGATGACCAATTTATAAATTCTAAAGAGTTCAAATCATTCTTGTACCATTTCAAGGGTAAAAAATTAAGGGAAGCAGTGCCAAATATTACCCCTGCGAATGAGGCAAAAATGAAGAAGAGGTTGAAGGAATATATTGATATAGAATTTGAGACTATGACCACACATAAGGGGAGGAAACTACTAGTAGAGGCTGGAATAATTGTGTTTCTAGGTTGGGACCTAAGTGCCTCATTTATCTTTGATTCTTTGCTCAACTCAGACAATAAGGATATGAAATTGAATATCCAAGGAGTAAAAGATATTTTTATTGGATCAAGGTACGATCCAAACCAGGAAGAAATGTTGTTGTGGGCCCTATACCCTCCCAATAAAAGGCCAAAGATCATAGACATAGATAAATCTTTTGGTCACATGATGACCCTGAAAGTTGGAGAGGTAGACCTTATGATCACGATCGACATAGGTATTAATATTTCAAAATTCAACAAGGCCCAGATGAAACATGAGATAGCAGAAAAGAATAAATATAAGGCCTTATATGAAGAAACCCTTAAGAGGAGTGGGCATTTGATCCCTCAAATTAGTGATTCAGGAGGCCAATGGAAGAAGAAATTTGAAAAATTAGCTTATGAGTATACCAAGTTGAAGAGGGAAATGAAGAGCATCAGGATTGACATTGCTTGAATTTTGCTAAGTAAGAGATATGACAATATGGAGAAGACATTGGATGAGTTCTAGGGTGTATATCAGATGAACATGGACAACATGGTTTCACACCCAGAATTCTTGATAGACTCAACCTATTTTTATAGTATACATCAGCTAAAGAAAAGGTAAAGAAGAAGGTTCAGGGTCTTCTTGCCACACATGAGGAGGTTAAAAATGATTTAAAGTCTGAATTTGATGAGTGCCAGTAGATTGTTCAACGTGGGGTTCCCCATTTGGTAGATGATGTAGGAGTAATTAAAGATAAGAACATCTGGCTTTCTGAGTGTAGGTCCTTACTTAGTGCAACCCAAGCGATTGTCAAAACAGATATCCTTGATATGAATGACACGACCGACAAGTTAGAAAACTTCTACACGATCAAGAACGCAGCCAGGGATGTGATCTTCAATGCAACAACCTACAAAGACCCAGGCTATTTGTGGCACATTCAAAAGTTCAGACACCAGCTTGATCGAAAGCATTATGTCATTGCTTGGTTTTGTGTTTGTAATGTAATTGATAATTTAGTTAGGCTGTTTAGATATTGTTCAGTTAGTTGTTTAGGATAATGAAAGGGTGTGTCCTTTCATCGTAATTCCTAGCATTTATATTTATAATGAGTCATTTTGTATGTACACTGCCTAATAGGACTATAAGTTATATGTATTAGGGAAGTCTATAGAATAGAGAGGTGTCTTTTTATGCAAATAGACTGTAATGGAGTATTTTCAAGTGAAGTTTGTGTATACAACCATCTCTTAAGGATTAATATATGAAGGTTCATTGTTTCTTTTCCTAATTATTGTACATACTTCTGTGTTGATGAGTTATTTTATCCTCTTGATAAATTTGTCATATGATTTTCTATGATATGCCATCACACGTTGTTACATTAATTGAGATATTGAGTTCTTCATTGTTATGTAACACATACTGAAGCCTTCATAGTTGATATTTAATATTGTCTTGGGAGTTGATAGGATTTTTTGTCGACAAAGTGTCATAGATACCCTTGGATAGAGGCACTGGTCTGCTATTTATCTTTTAAGGTTTTGGTTGGTCATGCATTCAAGGTCCTTGATAAAGAAACATTCTCCCTAAATTTTATATGAATTGATCTTTACATATTTCTTTTAAGTCCTGAAAGCATACTTATTCCCAATATATAGTTATAATCATTTTCATTTCTTTTCAAAGGCATTTACTTAAAGCACATAATAAAGCATAAATTGCAGAACAACATTTGCCAATTTTTGCAATTTGCTAAAAGGTTTAAATCCACTTTAAATAATCTCTTTTGTGCTTGAGAGGAAGAGGTATACCCACCTAGGTTCAGTGGAGCCTTAAGTGTAGAGGGATTTGGTCTTCGACCATCCCTATTCGTTGGCCAAGGCTGGTTGGATTAGTTGAGGATTTGGAAAACCCTTAAGTTTTCCAATCTGTGGTTTTGGGCACCAACAGAGTCTTTTCCATTACGGATCACTCTTTTGTGGGAGAACTCTAAAAAATACCCTATCGCTAACTGAAAACTGCCTGTCCACTCGATGTGCATGTGCATACTTCTTATATCTATCTTGTGTGGCAAGCAAATGCTCTCTAATGCGAGCCAGCAACTCCTCCATATCCTGTAACATCTCTTATCTAATACACACTCTATCCTCTAAACTGTCCCAACTCAGGGGTGTACGACATGGCCTACCATATAATGCCTGATAAGGAGACATGCCAATAGAGATATGGTAACCATTATTGTATACAAACTCAACCAAATGGAGGTAATCCTCCCAATGAGACTGCTGATCCATCATGTACATCCTCAACATGTCCTCCAAAATTTATTTCACCCTCTCTATCTGTCCATTTGTCTCGGGGTGATATGCTAAACTAAAGTTCAATTGTGTTCCTAAATCATGCTTATGAGTTGTCCAGAATGTTGATGTGAACTCTAGATCACGATCTCATATGATCTGCCAAGGAATAGCATGCAACCTCACAACTCCCTCCAAGAAAACCCGAGCTACTGTCAATGTTGTATATGATGATCTGATCAGAGAAAAGTGTGCTACTTTGGTTAACCTGTCCATGGTGATCATAATAGCATCATGATGACGTAAAGACATGGGCAAACCAACTATAAAATCCATAGATATAATATCTCATTTCCATCCTAGAACCAAATGTGATTGTAATAATCTTGCAGGATGTTGATGCTCTGCCTTCACTCACTGACACTCTAGGCAATAGGACACAAAATATGCAATATCTCTCCTCATACCAGACCAATGAAATATCTATCTCAAGTGTGTGTGCATCTTATTAGCACATGGATGTGCCGAGTAAGGTACATGATGTGCCTTTGACATGATCAAATCTTGAAGTTCGTCTGATGGTGGAACATAAATCCATCCCAAATGTCTAAGAATTACATCTGACTCAACTGAATAACCTGCATAACTTCCCTCAAGAGCTCTACTTGTGGCAACCTCTGCAAAAATATCCTGGTACCACACTAAGAGACACTACTGAAATATCATGCCTCCAGCAGCTCAATGCATCCGCTACCACATTCTCCTTACCCTGGATGTATCTCACCTCAAAGTTGTACTCACATAAAAACTCCATCCAATGCCTCTGCCTAGAACTCAAATTTGGTTGCGTGAAGATATAATGTAGACTGCAGTGATCACTATGCAACTCGAATCTGTGTCCAAGGAGAAAATATCTCTATCTAACCAAAGCATGAACCACTACCACTAACTCAAGATCATGGGTGGGATAATTCTTCTCATGATCTTTAAGTTTCCATGACTCATATGCAATCACATGACTATCCTACATCAACAATACTCCTAGACCCTCCAAAGAAGCATCTGTACACACCATAAAATTCCCCAAAGGATCTGGCACTGCTAGAATAGGTGCACTAGTCGGACGCTCCTTAAGGATCTGAAATGTTTTCTCACACTGCTCTGTCCAAACAAACTTCTTCCCTTTCCTTTGAACAAAAGTTATAGGATGGGCTATCCTGGAGAAATCATGAACACCTGCAATAATATCCCATTAAACCAATGAAACTGTGCACCTCTCCCACATTAGTGGGTGCTGGCCAATCAACAATTGCCTGAATCTTCAAGGGATCAACTCTAATACCCTCAACTGAAATCACATGACCAAGATATGTCACCTCTTTTTGGAAGAACTCACACTTTGCCAAATTGGCATATAGCTGATTCTCCCTAAGACATTGCAAAACCTACCTCACATGATCCTCATGCTCCTCAACTGATCTCGAATAAATCCAAATATCATCCAAAAATACCAATACAAATCTATCCAATTACAACTTGAATACATCATTCATCAAGCTCATGAAAACTAATGGAGGGTTTGTGAGACCAAAAGGTACCACTATGAACTCATAGTGACCATATCTAGTGCGAAAAGTTGTGCGATGAATGTCTGCATCATGAATCCTCAACTAGTGATACTCAGACTTAAGGTCAATCTTGAAGAAGACCTTTGCATTCTTAATCTAATCAAACAAGTTATCCATCTGAGGCAAGGGATATTGATTCTTCACTATCACCTTATTAAGCTGCTTATAATCAATACATAATCGAAGAGATTTGTCCTTCTTCTTCACAAATAACATAGGTGCACCCCAAGAAGACACACTAGGATGAATAAACCCCTTCGCCAACAACTCCTTCAACTGAACTCTCAAATCATAAAACTCCTGCATTGTCATATGATAGGGAGCCTTTGAGATAGGCTCAGCTCCTGGCACCAAATCAATCCTAAAATCAATATCTCACCAAGGAGGCATACTTGGAATCTCACTAGGAAAAACATTTTCAAACTCCTAAAGAATGTGATGCTTCTGCAATAAATCCTCTGAACTAACTCCCTCATACACATCCTTCACTCTAACTACAAACAACTGGCAACCCTTACGCACACACCTATTAATCTGCATAGCCGAAATCATGAGAAGAGAGATAAGCCTTTGAATACTTAAAATCTCCACACTCTTCCCAATATCATGCTCACACCACACTCTCTTACCTCTACAATCTATCTACGCTTGGTGAGATCCAAGCCAATACATACCAAGAACCTCATCATAAGATCCCAAGGACATAACATCAAGATCCACAAAAGTATGAAAATATCCCAAGACTAAAGGACAAATTAGCACAAGGGAATCCACTACCACTTTGGACCACATAGCTAACTCTACATGGCACCATCCTACTTTGCCATAGAAAGCCTAAATCACTCTGCTAGAAAAGGAAAAATACAAGAATTTGATGCTCCCAAATCAAATAACACTAAACAAGAGACACCACCTATCATACTCGATGTCTCTACAACAGTGGCCTGATGCTCAACCTGATGGTTATCAACAGCCGCAAATACCCGATGAGACCTTCCTGCATCTCCCACTATAGGCTCAGAATGTTGGTATTTTGGTATGGTTTTGTCATTGATGTCAACACCTACTAAATGTTATAAACTCTGGCACTTTGGAGAATCAACAACATTCACCGGCAAGCAAATGACTTATGCACAGTCACTGGTATCTGGTACACCAGCAGGATGTAATGATCACCGGCACTTGTAACGGCATGGAAAACACTTGGTTATGTTGAAGACATCATTTGGACACTTTGTCTTGGAAAATCATTTATTAGCATATTCATATTTGCATATTTGTTGTTACCAGCAAATAGGTCCAGGTTATACACCGGCAGGTTTATCTTTTCCAGATCAGCATGGCACGCTATGGAGATGACTTATTATTGTTGTAAATGCATTAAGCCGACATGTTGAATCAGTTATTGCATCGGGCATTAATTTATTTGTAAATTGATCTTATTGTAATATCTCTTAGAGCTGACCTACTAAAATTGGTCCTAGGTTATAATATAAATGTAAGATCTTATTTGTAAGATTGGATGTGGAATGTGAAGAAGGATTGTGTGAAGGTATATGCGAGATTAAGCAGAGCTATACACGCAGACATCATTTGATGGTGAAGCAAGGTTTTTGTGAAAGCATATCAGAACTACACCGGTACTGAATCCAGCATATGAAGATGTTATTTTGAGCAGTACATCCTTATTGTATTTAACCATCCAATTGTAGTCAGTGTGACTCCTATTTTGTGTTTGAGCAGTGAGCTCTGGGAACTTGGCCTTTCTACATGTGCAGATCCCATTTGTATACACTTACTATCTGCAATAGTATCATCTGATTGTGGGTAATGTTTCCCACTATGGTTTTTCCCCTTATAGGGTGTCCACATACAAATATTGGTGTTAAGTGTTGTGGATGACTTTGTCTTTTTGTTTCACGCATTAATCTTTACTAGTATTGCAATTATCTGATGAAACTATCCACCGGTATAAAAGACTGGTTCACCGATATTAAGTAGTAAGTTGGTTAAGTTATTTTTGTTTGAATTTATTTGACAATTGATTCACCCCCGCCCCCCTCTCAGTTGTCTTCGGGACCTAACAATTGGTATCAGATCCTAGTCCTCTTTTGCAGAAGTTTAACAGCTTGAGGAGATCCAATGTCTACTAACTATTTCAGGAAGGATAGTCCTAAACTTGATGGAACCAACTATGGCATATGGAAGATCAGAATGGAGACACATTTAAAGTGCATTGGAAAGGACATCTGGGATGTTACAAAGAATTATTATAATTCTCCTACTCAAAGCCAGCCTAATCCACCTAAATTGACTAAAGATGAAGAAAATGATTGCAAAGCAAGAGAAGCACTTTTGAGCGCATTAACAGATCAGCAAATAATGGGATTATCAGATAGATCAACTGCTAAATCTATTTGGGATCATTTGGAAACACTGAATGAAGGATATTCCACAGTCAAAATTGCAAAGCTTGAAAGCTTCTGGGTTAGGTATGAAAATCTGAAAATGGAAGAAGATGAAAGGATTTCTACTTTTATGGAAAGAGTTAATGAAATTGTTTTGGGTATTAAATGTTGTGGAGAAACCTTAAGTGAAGATGAAATTGTTTCAAAAGTTTTAAGAGGATTGCCACCGACATATAAAATGAATGTTACTGCTATAAATGAGTTAAGAACAATGCCTAATACATCAGTAACTAGAGATACATTGATTGGAAAACTTTCAGCCTTTGAAATTGAGGAATTTGGTCTTGTTGCTACTATAAAGATAGATTTAGCCTTTAAAGCATCAACATCATCTGCATCATCATTTGACAAATCTAATTGGAAAACCTTTTATGCAAGAGAACTTGAAGAAAGCAGGAAAGAAAATGAAGAACTTGAAGAACTTGAAGCACTATTTGCGAGGAAAATGCCTAAAGGTCCAGTTGGAAGTAAGTATGAAGGTAAAGCACCCTTTAAATGTTTTAACTGTAATAAGATTGGTCATATGGCTTGAAGATGCCCTGATAGACATGATAGACTAAGAGAAGAAGCTAGAAGAACATACAAGCCTAACCCTAAATATCAGAGATACAGATTTAAGAAGAATAAAGATAAATCTTTTTATCTTGTTGATGAAGGAGTGACTGATGATTCTGATGAGGATCCAGCAGACAATGGATGGGTTTTTGTTGCTATAATAGAAGATCAACCGAAACCTACAGTCCAACCGATAGAGTAGGCCTTGGTAGCTAAAATTGAAGTAAAGGATGAATGGATCATTGATTCAGGATGCTCACATCATATGATAGGTGATAAAGGTAAATTCTTGAACTTTCAAGAATATAATGGAGGTCTAGTGAGATTTGGAGATGATAAAGCTTGTTTGATCAAAGGTAAAGGTACAATATCTCTTGATGGTAAGCATAATACTGACAATGTTTACTATGTTGAAGGTTTAAAGAATAATCTTTTGAGTGTTGGTCAACTAGTTGAGAAAGGATTTTAGTTACAATTCAAAAATGGAAAATGCAAAATCATGAATAGAACTGGTTTAGAAATTGTGACCGGTAATCAAACTAGAGGTAATATCTTTCATTTGAATAACAGTGAAAAGACATGCTTGATTGCACATATTGATGAAAGTTGGCTATGGCATAAGAGACTCTGTCATGTAAACTTTGATTGCATGGTGAAAATCAATACTACTAAGGCAGTTAGAGATTTACCTAAAATTGTCAAACCTCACAATACAGTATGTAAGGAATGTCAATTTGGAAAACAAGTTAGAACTACCTTTAAAAGTATTCTAGAAAAATCGAATAATGCTCTTGACTTAATTCATATTGATTTATGTGGTCCAGCTAGAACCAAAAGCTTGCAAGGTGATAGATATTTCATGCTAATCATTGATGACTATTCTAGAATGTGTTGGGTTACTTTTCTCAGAGAAAAATCAAAAGCACTTGGGAAGTTCAAACTATTCAAAGCTATGGTAGAAAATGAATCTGGTAAGAAAATCAAATGTCTAAGATCAAATCAAGGAGGAGAATTTACATCTAAGGAATTCAATGCATTCTATGAAGTGAATGGAATCAGAAGACAGCTATCAGCACCTCGGACACCACAGCAAAATGGAGTTGTTGAAAGAAAAAAACAGAACTATCTTGGATGCAGCTAGAAGTATGTTATCAGAAGGAAACCTACCACATGTATATTGGAGAGAGGCGATAAGTACAACGGTCTATACATTCAACAAATTTCACATCAAAGGTGAAACCGGTAAGACCCCTCATGAACTATGGTTTGGTATAACTCCTACTCTTAAATATTTCAGAATATTTGGAAGAAAAGGCTATATTAGAAGAGATGATTATATTGAGAAATTTGATCCTAGAAGTGATGAAGGAATATTTCTTGGTTATTCATCTAAGAGTAAAGCATATAGATGTTTTAACAAAAGATTGCAGAAAATTGTTGAGAGTACAAATGTGAAGATTGATGAACAATTCAGAGGAACTTCAAGGTATATAGATTCTGAACTGGCAATAGAAATTCTAACAAATGAACCTACACTGAACCCACTGGTACAGAATGAAGATCCAGTTACACTAGTATCATCTGAAAATTCCACTGTGACTGAGGAACAATAGCAAACAAAGACACCTCGGTATGTAAGATTGAATCATTTTGAAGATCAGATAATTGGAAACAACTATAAAGGAGATATGACAAGAGGAAGATTGGAAAATGAAGAGGTATGTCTTTTTTGTCAAATTGAACCATCATCAGTTAATGAGGCATGTGAAGATAAATATTGGATTAAAGCTATGGAAGAAGAATTAGAACAAATTGAGAAGAATAACACTTGGACATTAGTTCCCCGGCCTAAAGATAAAAATGTAATTGGAACCAAATGGGTATTCAGAAACAAACTTAATGAAGATGGTAAGGTTATCAGAAATAAAGCAAGACTAGTGTGTAAGAGATATTCTCAAAAAGAAGGAATTGATTATAATGAGACCTTTGCACCGGTAGCTAGAATTGAGGCAGTCAGATTATTTTTGGCTTTTGCAGCACATAAGAACTACAAAGTATATCAAATGGATATTAAATATGCATTTGTGAATGGAGATCTTGAAGAACAAGTTTACATTGAACAACCTGATGGATTTTCTTTGACATATAACAAAGATATGGTTTGCAGGTTAAAGAAAGCTTGGTATGGATTGAAACAAGCTCCAAGAGCTTGGTATGCAAGATTGGATAAGTATCTTTTGAAGATTGGTTTTTCTAAAGGTAATGTTGACAACAACTTATATTATAGAATGACTAATGATGATATCTTGGCTATAGAAGTTTTTGTTGATGATATAATCTTTGGAGGAGAAGATGGATTATGTAAAGACTTTTCTATTGAAATGTAGCAAGAATTTGAAATGTCTATGATTGGAGAAATAAAATTCTTTTTAGGATTGCAGATTTCACAGACTAATAAAGGTATATTCTTGAGTCAATCCAAGTACTTAAAGGAGTTACTAAAGAAATTTGGGATGGAAAACTCTAAACCGGTAAGCACACCTATGACTACAAATGACAAACTATCACTAAGGGATGAATCTACACCTGTTAATCTAGCTAGGTACAAATCTATGATAGGAGGTTTACTGTATTTGACATAGACCAGACCTGATATCATGAATGTAGTATGTATTTTTTCAAGATTTCAAAGTAATCCTAGAGAAAATCATGAATCAACAGTAAAAAGGATTTTCCGGTACTTACAAGGCACTACAAATCTTGGATTATGGTATCCTAGAGATGAAAACTTTGAATTATGTGCATATATAGATGCAAATTGGGCAAGAGATCTGGATGATAGAAAAATCACCACCGACGGAGCATTTTTTCTTGGAAGCAAACTAGTTTCTTGGTTGAGTAAGAAACAAAGTTGTACATCCTTATCAATGGTAGAATTAGAATATGTTGCAGCAGCAACTAACTGTACACAGGTACTATGGCTTAAACAAATGTTGAAAGACATAAAGGTAAAATGCAAGGAACCTCTAACTATCTATTGTGATAACACTACAACAATTGATATATCTAAGAATCTGGTACTACATTCTAAAACCAAACATGTTTCCATCAAACTGAATTTTCTAAGGGAAAATGTTGAAGCAAAAGAAATAAAACTGGTTTATGTGAATACTAAAGAGCAGATTGCAGATATTTTCACTAAACCTCTGCCTAAGGAGACTTTTGAATATCTTAGAGATCAGCTTGGGGTCATACCCCCACCGATAGATACTTAGAGAGTTGATGTTTGTCATCAACCGACAGAATTAACAAAGAAATTTTTTACTCCAACTTTGATGAGGAAGCTACTTCTCAGGGGGAGTAGTTAGTATACTAAATTGGTTGGTATTTTGCAATGAACTTGGCTTTATAGTAACTTTGGCATTTGATGTCAAAGGGGGAGAGATTGGTATGGAAAAACACAAGGAAACACATGTCACTCTCAGGGGGAGAGATTGTTACTTTGAGAAAGATTACTTATATTTTGGTAATTATTGGTATTTTGGTATTTGGCATTTTTGTTTTGGCACTTTGATGGTTTTTCCATCTTGTATTGCCATCAATTCCAAAGGGGGATATTGTTGGTATTTTGGTATGGTTTTGTCATTGATGTCAACACCTACTAAACTTTATCAACTCTGGCACTTTGGAGAATCAACAACATTCACCAGCAAGCAAATGACTTATGCACAGTCACCAATATCTGGTACATCAGCAGGATATAATGATCACCGGCACTTGTAATGGCATGAAAAACACTTGGTTATGTTGAAGACATCATTTGGACACTTTGTCTTGGAAAATCATTTATTAGCATATTCGTATTTGTATATTTGTTGTTACCGACAAATAGGTTTAGGTTATACACCGGCAGGTTTATCTTTTCCAGATAAGCATGACACACTATGGAGATGACTTATTATTGTTGTAAATGCATTAAGCCAACATGTTGAATCGGTTATTGCATCAGGCATTAATTTATTTTTAAATTGATCTTATTGTAATATCTCTTAGAGCCGACCTACTAAAATTGGTCCTAGGTTATGATATAAATGTAAGATCTTATTTATAAGATCAGATGTGGAATGCGAAGACGAATTGTGTGAAGGTATATGCGAGATTAAGAAGAGCTATACATGCAGACATCATTTGAAGGTGAAGCAAGGTTTTTGTGAAAGCATATCAGAACTACACCGGTACTGAATCTAGCATATGAAGATGCTATTTTGAGCAGTACATCCTTATTGGATTTAACCATCCAATTGTAGTCAATGTGACTCCTATTTTGTGTTTGAGAAGTGAGCTCTAGGCGCTTGGCCTTTCTGCATGTGCAGACCCCATTTGTATACACTTACTATCTGTAGTAGTATCATCTGATTGTGGGTAAGGTTTCCAACCATGGTTTTTCCCCTTACAGGGTTTCCACATATAAATATTGGTGTTAAGTGTTGTGGCTGACTTTGTATTTTTTTTTCATGTATTAATCTTTACCGGTATTTCAATTATCTGATGAAACTATCCACCGGTATAAAAGACTGGTTCACCGGTATTAAGTAGTAAGTTGGTTAAGTTATTTTTGTTTGAATTTATTTGACAACTGATTCACCCCCCCCCTCTCAGTTGTCTCTGGGACCTAACATAGAAGTAGCTAGCTACAACTACCCTGACATTTGAGAGGTATGCTGAGGATAATGAATGGAAATGTGTCCTGGCTATCCACATGCAAAATAATCCTTCCTGCCAAACACTCTACTACCTGGTGATGTACTCGACTATTGAACATTGCCTCTACTAGAAGCTGGCTGAGAAGGAGTAGGTCTTTTGTCATGCTGACGACTATGACTCTTGTCAACCTGAAATCTAGAACCTCCTACAAAGTTTTTCCCCTAAGAATGTTTTTTCTTAAACCACTGACCATTGTGGAAAGACGAATCATGGATCCTAAAAAAACCTAAAGACTGCTGCTAAGAACCTCTCACAACAAATCCTATAACAAGTGCAATAAATGTCTGCCCTTCTGTTGCACCTCCTGACACTAAAGCAAGATTCTCCTCTGTTATCCTCGCCTTCTCCACAGCTGCCTCCAAGGTTTTAGGCTCGTGCATTCGAACCTCTCCACTAATACGATCATTGAGACCTCTCACAAAGTGTTGAATCAACATCGACTCATCATTTGCAATCCCATAATATTATCTAAGCTCAAATAACCTGGGCTCATATTGTTCCACAATCATCCTCTATTGTCTCAAATCATGGAATTCATCGGCCTTCCTCTGCCTCCAATGCTCTCAAAGAAATTTAGCACGAAACCACTCGACGAACAACTCCCAAGATACTATCGCTATCTCCAAATGCAATTTATATTCCTCCATGTTCCACCATGTCATCACAAAATCACAAAGGTGCATGATCGTACATCTCTCCTTGGTGTTACTACTACATGGGTGCATAGAAAAATACCTACCTAAGTCACATAGCGAAGTCTCCGCCTCCATGCCATGCCTAAGCCATCAAAGGTAGGAGGATGAGTCCTCATCAAATCTCTCATGTGTCTAGCTACAAGTGCCTCTTGATCCACCTCAAATATCCTCCAAGGAGAATGCAAACACTCTCTCCTGATGCTTCAAATGATGAGATCCTTGCTGCTGGTTTTCCTCTTGCCTCCATCCTAGATGACCAAGAATCTCCAGAAGCACGTTCACCAACTATGGAGTCACATCATCTCTAGGCTGATCCTATTGCTGCTCCTCATGGTGTGACTCCTCGGAAACCTTAGGACAAGAATTCCTATGAGTACCCATGTGACCAGCACATCAACAATCTCTACCCCTAGCAAGCATCTTGTCTAAGCAAGGAGCAAAAGAAAACTATAAGCTAACCATCTAGGACAACTAAAACAAGAAAATAAATAATAGGTATAAAACTATTGGGCACCCCATACCAAACGCTAACATGCATAATGGGCTCAAATGAAACTAGAGTCCTATTGTTTGAACATGGCCTTTGATACCAAATGTAATGCCTGCCAAAATACCCTAGAGAAACTAAACATCTAACATGCTAATGGAGATTTTTTAAAAAAAATTAACATCTAATAACATCTCCATCTAACTTCATTCATTAATCATTTAACCATCATGATCATGCATCATTACATATTTCATAAATTTACGCAAGCAGAAATAACATAACATCATTAACCTTTCCCTAGGGTACTTCAAGGTCATTACTTAATTAACTACCACAATGACATCCTACTCACATGAAAAATATATTCCATCTTGATTTAATGCATCATATTCAATTCCTAACCATGAGATGTGCAATCTACTAGATTATCTAACCATTATGATATGTATATCATTATTCCATCCTACTATCATGTTGTATTCTTTCTTTAAAATGCAAGACATCCCCTTAATCCTACATTCATTTTATGCACCAAATGAAAATGCATTTTAACCCCACATTTCCTATCTATAGGCTCTTTTCCTTTTCATGATAATGAAATCCTAATGCATTGATATAATCCAACTTTACTAATCCAATTAAACATACTTCAATTGTGACTAATACTAGAATCACCATCTTCTTTATCATTAACTCCAAATGCATAATGTAAGAATATTAATAAAAAATTCTTACTTACAATCCTTTACATGATATGCATGACTTCATTCTATCAATGCATCTATATGAATCATTCATCTTCACTAGACCTAGTTAACATCTTCTAACATATTCATTTCTTACATTACGAACAATCCTCTTCTAAGGTTCCTTTACATTCTAATTTACATCCAAAAAATTCCATGGAATAATACAATTAAACTACAATGCAAATCCATTTCTATTTTGGTCATAACCCATTTTAATTCCAAGATACATAAGATCACATCCTTACAATAGTACACTTACATTCCTAATGCCTCATTGCAATCTATGACATAATCCTAATTCCAACTACAATCCATCTTACAATTACAAGTATATGAAATGCATCATGATCATAGATCTTCCTACTACAGGATTCCAACTACCATATATAAGATTATTACATTACATGTATTCCATCATATTCGTTACATAGATCTGCTACAAGATACATCCATAATCACCATGATGAATAATCCACATCCACGCATGAAGAATTTGAGAGAGCATTCCAATGGCTAAAACAAACCAACCACACAACCATGTGGAACCAAAGGAACCACCCCCATGCTAGGAGATGACACAAGGTCCCAACACACACTCTAAACCTTAGTTGGCACCTATAACCAAAGAGACTGATCACACAAGGACTCTCATGCAAGAACCCACACTATACAACAAGAATAAATTCCCAGAGGCGTACAAATCAACAAGGTACAAATGCATCCAATAAGGCATAATCATAAATCATCAAGGGAACACATGTAGGAGTGGAGTGTCATCATATGCCATCCTCAAAATATAACAACATAAGGCACTAGTTTGATGGATATGTGGAGCCATCTCAACCTATAAGAAATCAATGAAGATTGACTTGCCATAGCAATGGCCTTCTCATTCTTATCATAAAACATCATCCTTAGGATCAAAGTCATGAGGCTCACAACAATTATTATCTTTATTAATGAATCTATCTACCCATCCCATTAATTATTAGGTTATCACTTATTTACAAATCATGGTAAACTCCCAATGTGCCCTAGTGGTCTAGAGTTCATGCATCCTTACAAGGAACCTCATGCAGGCCTATCTCTTGTGACCCCAATCATCACATGGAATCCCACTTCCCCTAACATCGCCCAAACAATAAATGCAACATGAGGCTCATATCAACAATTAAATCTGAAACCATTATCATCATACAATCACACACATACATAGTCATCTAAAGTTCATAAAGCCAAATAAACATCAAGGAGCCTCAATGCATCAATAAGATAATCAAATCTGCTCATCAAATAAAATAAGCATCAACAACAAGGCACATCAACTTGCATGATTGAGCACAATAAATAACTCTCTCTACCATGGCTTCTCAACATGACAAAGACATAAATCTAATATAAACATTTCCAACATAGAAGCGAAAACCATAAAAGATTCATGAAATAGGTCAAATGCACAATCTGGAAATAATCATAAAACATCCAAAAAACCTCTAGTATGCAATCGAAATCTGAAAATGACATCACAAATGACAAACTGGAAAAACACTAAAAAAAGATAGTTTAGTGCATAAGTCCAATGTTTTAGCCCATACGTCCACTCTTTTAGCGCATACGTCCACTCTTTTAGTTTATTTATGAATTTCTGTAGCACATTTATCCTCTGTTCTAGCGCATTTGTTCACTGTTATAGCGAATTTGTTAAACATATTAGCGCATACACATAGTCCTTTAGCGCATTTACACAATATTTTAGTGCATTTGTCACAGAAAATAGAAAACACAGAAATAGGACTAAGTTTCAAAGTTAAATAAAAATTCATAGAAAAATAATCCAACATTGAAACCAAATGGCTCAAAGTCGCCTTGAAAAGAATCAATCCCAGCAACAAACAAATTGCAAAATCATTAACTTAGGAAGGAGAAATCGAATCTCAAAACTCAAAAGCTTCCAACTCATTACACCAAAATTAATTCACAAAGAGCTCCAAATCAAATAAAACTCATTCCAAAATCTTTGTTTCACTCACAGAAAACTAAGGAATCTCTCTAATCAAACAAAAATCAGAAAACAACCAAGAAATCTTCAAAAACTCCCTTACAACAAAATGAATCAAATCCCCCCAAATATGATACAAACTCTCCCAAATTCTCTACCAACCAACAAATTTCCCAATAATCATCCAAAATACATCAATCACAAAAGAAAAGGATTAAATTTTCACAGAATCAAATTTGCCAAAAAGTCGCATAGTCGTGCGCTCACGACAAACCAAACCAACCAATAAAAATGAAATATTTTTCCTCCATTCTAAAGTTAAACTTTATATTAAATTTTATGCAGATAAATATTTTTCTAAAAACTATGGTATACACTTTATAATAAATCATTTCCCCAAATTAAACCCACAAACAACAATTTTTGCAGACACGGAGAATACAGATAAATAAAAATGTTTACAAGAGACAAGAGCTCCAACCTGGAAATAGAAGTTATGGGAGAAATTTGACGAAGAGCTCCAAATCCAAATCACAAGCTCCAACAATCCAACAACCAAATCAAAATCAAAATGTTGCAGAAAATCTCCAAGAATGGTAACCTGACAACAAGCCCAATCTACTGAATAAAAAGAAATCCAAAAAAAAAATCCAACCAATGAAAATAAACCAAAATATAATATTTTGTACCAACCCCATGTTCTGATTAATTAAGAAAAACAGGTTTCCAGGACCCGAAACCTTTAACATAGGAAATTAAGATAAGTCATCAAAGAGTCCAGAGCATAAAAACTGCTTACAAAACGATTGGCAATAAAGCCAACAAACCAAAAAGACAACAAAGAAACTAGGAAGGCACTACACAGTTATAGTCTTCAGAAGGTCCTCCGCCTTTTTCACCAACTGGTCATAGGTGGTCGCAACAGCTTTGAGATCATCCAGATCCTTATTAGGCTTCTTTTCTTTCTTTTTACCTTTGGTTCTAGTTCTGGGTCCTTGAGCATCTCCTGTGCCTTCAGTGTCAGGGTCAATATCCTGGGTATCCTTCTCCTCGTCCAATTTGCTGATGAGAGTTTTAGTATTGCCAGCAGAAACCTTCAAGATGTCTAAACTTTGCTCTGCAATACTCTTGAGGCAATCCTCAATTTTGTTGACTTTACTAATAGTGCCTGATATAGTTTGATCCATAGCGTCAGCAACAGTTTTCCTCTCCAGTAGGTCTTTCTCTATTTTCTCAAATCTGGGGTTGAAGGAGTCTCTTATATTTTCAGCTTTTGCAATAGTATTTTTCAGGTCCTCAATATAATCAGCCATAGTCTTCCCTTCCCTAGTGTTGATAGTTTCCAGAATCTAAATTCTATGGTTGAGCTTCTTGTTGTCATCCACAGATTTCTTGCAACTAGTTATTAACCACTCCATGGTGTCCATAAAGCCTTTCATACCCTCAGGAGGAGGGTTCGGGGGAAGATCAATCTTACTAGAGTTCTCCTGTTCCTTTTTTGGAGTGTCACCAACAGTAGCTATGTCATCAACCCTATGAACCTCTCCAGTGATCACCTTCTCCAGGTTTTGTTCAACTTCCAAAATCTTTTCCTGCTTATGAGCCTCCAGCTCCTTCACATTCTCCACCTTTCTCTTATGCTTGTTTCTAGTCTGAGTATGGACTTTAGTTTTCTTTTATAGAGAACCCTGGGGTTTCTCCTTCTCTGAGTCTTCAGAGACCTCCTCCTCCTCCGAGGAGCTAATCTGGAGGATTTTGCCTTTAGGTTTTTTGCCCTTTGAGGAAGAAGGTCTGGTTTTCATATATTTCCTCTTCTTACCAATTTCAAATTCTGAGTCATCCAAACTCTCCTTGGAGTCACTCGTTGGGTCACTGTCAGAACCCTCAGCCATAGAAAAATAGAGTCCGACCTATCCTCCTTAGACTCAATAGAGGGTTGCAGGCGGGCAATTTGATTAGCCTTGAGATGGTCATAAAGAAGAACCATTAAGCCTTGATGCATGGTAGTGTCCCCCATTGGGTTCTCTTTATAGGCCTTAATGGTGGCATTCATAGAGCATAACAGAAAATAAGGAAACTTAACCTTCTCATCATGCCTAAAATGATTCAACAAAAAAAAATGGTAGTCGTATACTTTAGTAAATCTACCATCCAATGTAATATAGTGCATTATAACAAAGAGGACCTCCCGCCAAGGTTTAACAAAAGCCCTAGGGGGATAGTAAGTTTTACTTAGCTTCACCAGGCATTTTTTCTCCTTGTTGGTTTTAGGATATCTGTCAATGGCCTCCTTATTCACTTTTTTGTCTCTATAGAAGTTGCTTCCTTCCCTTCGGAGACCCGTGGCTTGGGCGATAATATCTTCATCTATGACAACAGACTGGTCTCCCATTTTCAAAGTGCCCTTTTTCCAGTTTTTGCAGAAGAAACTGGTAACCATGCCATCCCGTCCATGGAGTCTCTCCATAAATTTATAAAACCCACCCTTCTGCAAAATATTCCAGACCTCCTCCTTCTGCTTCCATTCCTTGCAGCTACTAGGTTCGTATCGACGTCTGTTTCTGCCCATGTTTTCACTATTCAGAGCAGAAAAATGAAACTTGTAGAGAGTTTTAGACATAAAGTTTCTTGGAGCTACCAAATTTACCCAGAAAGCGTGGGAAGTCATAGAATGAGTATTATAATAAATGGTGCTGACAATATTATAATAACTCAGAGTACTCCATTTAGTATGTTTCATTATTGTTTTGTTCATCAAAGATCTTTGGAGTGCTACTATATTTGCCATTAAAAATGATTAGTATGACATCCTCAAGGAGTCCTTGTTCTCCCATCCACGTAATCATTTCATCTTTATTGACCGTTGCATTGGCTGCACAGTCAACAAACCCATTGGCTTCATAGTAGATATGAGATATATAACTTTTTTCAAAAGTGCTTATAAGGTCTCTAGCAGATTTAATAATATTATTGATAGACCATGAGGGCTTAGAGATCCCCTTGAGACATTTAATGTTGTTGTTTGAATCCCCTTCAATCCATATGAAGGGGCAATTCCATCTTTTGGCAAGGAGAATTCCTTGGAGAGCTGCCATTGCTTCTGCTTTGTGGTTTGTTTGACTCCCTATTGGGACAACAATCATTTCCTTGCATATTCCTTTATCATCTCTAAGAATAGCTCCACAACCCGCAGGGCCCATATTATCTTTTACAGCACCATCAAAATTGACTTTGAACCTACCATGAGGGGGAGTTTTCCATCTTGCTTCAAGTCTTTTGTTTTTCTTCGGGTCAGAGCTTCCAGCATTCTTCAAATTCTAGGAACTTAAAATGTTATATTTTAGGAGATTGGTCGAAAAACAAAGACCCCCAATGATCCCAATATTCTCCATAGTCACCCATTGTATTTTCTGGAACACAATATCCTAATTGAGGGAAGTGTCTCTAAAAATACGATTGTTTCTTTCTTTCCATAATCCCCACAGAATGTGAGGAAGTGAAAGCTGCCACAGAGATCTCAAAAAGGAGTTAGACCAATGGATATTCCAGGAGTAGAACAACTCACTGATAGTTTTAGGAAACACCCAATCAATGCTAAAACTTTTAAGAAATCTATCCCAAACCAAGGCAGAAAAGGAATAGTGGATGGCTAGGTGGTCCGCTGACTCTTCCTCCTCAAGACACATAGCACAGCTATTAGGAAAGGCAAAACCTCTACCCTTGAGGTTATCTAGGGTCAAGATTTTATTTTGAAGAATAGTCCAATAGAAAAAGTTGATTTTGGGGGTCAGGCCCTTAATCCAAGCTTTAGACCAGAAAGGATTATCAGGAGGGGTGGGGGAGAGAACACCATACATTGAAGAAACAGTAATGATACATTTGGGTTCATATTTCCAAATGAGGGAGTCTTCCTCTTTGTTCAACCAAACCGAATACAGGTGGATCTTGAGCTTTATGAGGCTTGGGTGGATACTTTCAATGTTTTTCCATTTATTGCCAGACCAATACCCTTCAACTAAGGTGCCAAAAATTCTAATACAGGAGGGAACATGCGGGGCTGATGTAGAGCATCCACACCCACACACACAAGCCCTAAACCTTTTACGAATCTACTTCACATTGTTGAGGTTTCACAATGATTAAAAACTTCCCCTTATGAAGGTTTTCCATAATATTTAATAAAACTCCACACATATTGCTCTTGCCTATGATCTCAATCATACCTTCTAGACCAACTAGGATAGGTTTCTTGGCATTGAGGACAGTCATAAACCAAGGGAGTTTAAGTTTGTTTGAAGGATACCATAAATTTCTACAGGGCCTTGAGACTTCCACACACCCTCTCAAAACTCATATCAACCCTTAATTATCAAACACCATGTACTCTGATCCAACCCTCAACATGTACAAAAGATTACTGTTAAACAAGAACTTACTGGCCTCTTTGACACACACACACACACTCAGAGATAAATAACTTTTTCAATTGGACATATTTTACAGATCCCTCTAGAGGGAATCTAGAAAACTTTAGTATGAAGAACATATAAAAAAATCAGAAAGATCCAACAGTTAAATATTGATATATTGACCCCGTATCGGGACTATATTTTCTTATGACAATCAAACCTTCTTGGGGCAGGTTTTTAGTCACTTTCATGCCTCAAACCACGTGAAAACCTATCATGGAATCCTGAAAAAATAATGGAATAATAATATACATAACATTACATGTTTCCACCAATTTTTGTGGCTTGATCAACCAGGAACAAAAAGATATAGCATTATCTTTGTCTCGGTTTGCCTCAGTTCTGGGTTTTGACAATTTTTAGAAAACTTATTGTATCTTTGCCAAAACAATACCAAATGACATGAAAAATAAAGGAAATGAAATGTAATTTAATATTATTAAACCCTCAAACCATGTTAATTAACTTTAAATGCATAGCAATGGTGAAAACTAACAAATTGTAGATTGAATCTGAGGAAAGTTCAGGAAAAAACACAGAATGTGCAAGGAAACCATTTACTATTATTGCCAAAAACTTAAATTTCAAAAATTACATCTTTTGAGGAGTTTTTTCACCATATTTATGGAGTTATAAGGATTACCAACCAACCAACCAACTATAACCACCCAAAACTAACCTTTTTGCAAATGTTGTCAAGCAACTTTGAAAAGTTGCATTGACATCATTTCTTGCTTTTTGACAAATTTTGGTTTATCGTACTTCTTGACCATAAAATACCCCAAATAGGTTAAATGACATGTTCTAACATTAAAAATGACACAAAATACTCCCCACAACCTTGATATTGCCATTTTGACTTGTTTTGACCACTAGGCCCTATGTGAGCAATTTGACAATTTTTAGGACATATGACTCAACTGACTCAACCTTTACATTTTATTGGCACTATTGGCCTTATTACATCATATTGGGTCTAAATAGACCTTATTTGAACAAAAAAAAAACAATCTAAATCATGTCCCACATATGGGCCCTTGAAAGGATGAGGTGCTCCTGCACCAGGGGCCCATTCAAGGAAATCAGTCAAGGGTTTATCAAAAAGCCAGGGGTCTTCCCAGAATTTTACACTCCTACCATTTCCAAATTTCCATATAACTCCTTTAGCAATGCTTTCTCTGCACTTAGAGGCATGAATCTATATATGGTACCCATTAATACTGATTTCCGAATTGATAAAAGAAGAAAGAGAAGAGGACAAAAGAGAGTACTTACTTCGCCAGATTTTACACCATTCAGTATCGGAATGGAACATTCTCTAGACTTGCTTGGATAGGAGAGCTTCATTTAAGGTCCAGATTCTTCCCAAGCCTAGACCTCCTTTACTTTTCAGTCTGCATACCTGATCCCAAGCCACAAGAGACATTCTTTTCTTGTCCTCAACCCCTGACCATAGAGATTTTCTTTGAATTTTCTCAATATCATCAGCATACTTAACTGGAATTTTGAAAAGGTTTAGGACATAGATTGGTATGCTTTGAAGAGAAGCTTTTAGAAGTTGAAGCTTTCCAGCTTGACTCAGAAGGGCTCCTTTCCAACCAGCTATTTTTTTATAAATTTATCCACTAATGAGCTCCAAAAAGGATCAAGAGGTGCAATGCCCATGGGGAGGCCAAGATAGGTCATAGGAAGATCAGCAATCCTACATTCCAAGATTCTATTGATTCTTTATTGTCTTCTCTCTGGAGTATTGATGAAAAAAACTTCACTTTTGACCCAATTAATGAGTTGACCAAAAGCCGAGGCAAACTTACAAAGAGTATTCTTCAGGGTTCTAGCTTCAGAGATACTTGATTCCCCTATTATAATAGCATCATCCACAAATTGTTGATGGGAGAAAATAATGTCAGCAGAAGAAGGTTGGAGTCCCTTAAAAGATCCTTGCATAACCATATTTTCCATGGACCTACCAAAACATTCTGTCATAATGATGAAGAGGATAGGGGAAATGGGATCCCCTTGCCTTAGACCTCTAGGAGCTTGGAAGAAGGGGGAAGGGGAACCATTAACAAGAACATCAAAAGAGGCTAAAGTAATAAGCTGGCTAAAAAGGTCAACACATTTAGAGGAAAAACCATAAGCCATAAGAACCTTCATAAGAAAAGGCTAGTCAACCCGGTCGTAGGCCTTGGAGAGATCAAGCTTAAAGATGAGACCCTGCTTCTTGGCCCTAACAAGAGAATGAATATTCTCATGGACAGTTATAATGGAGTCAAGAATTTGTCTACCAGGGACAAAGCCATTTTGCTGATGATTAATCAAAGAAGGAAGGATAGTCAGAATTCTGGTGGTAAGAACCTTGGAAATAATCTTATAAAAAGAGTTGCATAAACTGATTGATCTAAACTTGTCCATAGAGTCTGCACCTTGGATTTTGGGAATGAGAGCAATGAAAATACCATTGATTTCTTTCAAAAGTCTTCTAGCCCCAAAAAATTCCTTGACCCCATTGGAGACATCTTTCTCGACTATGTCCCAGAAATATTGGAAAAAGAACATGGGGAAACCGTCTGGACCGGGAGCTTTGTTACCATGAAAGGAAAAAACAACATTTTTAATTTCCAAGATCGAAGGAATGGAAGAAAGGGAAACATTCATCTGTTCATCAATGAGAAAGGGAATATTTTGAAGGAAATAAGTTTGGGCATCAACATCCAAACCGTGATCCCTCCTAAGAAGATCCGAAAAGTACCTTTTAGCTTCATTCCTTATTTCTTCCTCCTTGACCAGCTCCCCGTTATCTACAATAAGTTTTGTTATCTTATTAGCCGCTTTGTGCTTGATAGTCAACATATGAAAAAATCTTGTATTCCTATCTCCTTTCTTTAGCCATATACATCTTGATCTCTACTTCCAGAAAGTTTCCTCTTTAGCAATGATTTCATGGTATTTTTTAAGAGTCTCATTTTCATCAGCAATGGACATAGTACTGAAACCATGCTTCTGAATTTGGGCCTGTATTTTTTTAAGGTCATCTTGAACTTTACCTTTAGCCTCAAAGATATTCCCAAAGCTAGATTTATTCCAAAGTCTTATGTTGCCCTTTACACTTTTAAGTTTCTTTACAACTCTATACATAGTAGTTCCCTCAACTTGGATACTCCACCATTTCTGAATATTATGGGTGATATCTAGGTGATGAGTCCACATTTTTTCAAATCTAAAAGGAAAGTGTCTCCTTCTTTTAATAGGATCAGTAATGAAGGTGATAGGAAAATGATCTGACCCAATGCGGATGTGGGCAAACATAGAATAGAAATAATGTCTATACCAGTCATCTGAGATGAGAGTCCTGTCAAGGTGAACTTAGATAAGATCATTGCCAGTTCTCCTATTAGTCCACGTGTAATTACAACCCTATATCTCCACATCATTAATGGCTTGAGTGTTAATAAAGTCCATTAGGGATAGTCTACTTTCCAACTGAGAGGGGGTTCCTCCAAATTTTTCCTCCTCTCTCAAAGGAGTATTAAAATCTCCCATGACTAGCCAGCTAAGACTTTTGAAGCTATCCCTAACTTCTGTAAGTTTTTTCCAGAAGGAATTTCTAGCTTTCAAGGTATTGGGAGCATAAATGTTAGCGAGGACCCATGAAGTTCCATCTTTTAAATGCTCAAATCTAATGTAAGAGAAAAAAATTTCCTGAATAAGAACATGGCCTTTGACACTATTAAGGTTCCAAATGGTAGCTATGCCTCCTGAAGCACCTTCTGAACTACCACCACTGATATTACCATTTTTGAAAAACCTCAAAGATTCAACTTTTTCTCTACTCATTTTGGTCTCTTGAATAAGAAAACAGCAGGTTTACTATCCCTTATCATATTCCTAATGATATCATGTTTATGAGGATTGTTAAGTCCCCTAATATTCCAAGAGATAATCTTCATAGTTACTTACCGATTCCTAACTCCTTAAGACTCTTCTGGGTCCCATCTGCAATGTTCTTACAGGCCTCCTTGTCTCTAACTTTATGGTTAGAGGGTCGACTTGGGGAAGAGGAGATATACCCAACATCAACTTGAGCTATTCTGCTAGATTTCCTTATATGAGAAGCCGAGGGAGTGGTTCCTTTCTTGTTCTTGTATTTTGGTATTTTCCAGTCAGCTTCTTTCTCTAGAGCCACTTCTGGGTTATTGAGGATTCCAAAAATTTCCTCTTCATTACCCCAGTTAGGGATTCTGGAACCATGTATATCACTGTTTACAGTTTTTGATTTTTGGTCTGAATCCGAAAGGTTCATACCCAGTATTGCATATTTTTGGGCTTCTTGCATTTCAAAAATTGTCATGAGTGGTGAAGAGTCAGTCTTTTCTTCTTGGGAGCCAGGGATCTCCCCTTCCTCAGGTTGATCCTCTAGCTTTTGTGTTTTCTTACCCACATATGTGTCAACTACCACTTCAGCTGTGTCATTTGAAGATTCAGTCTGTTCTTTTAGTTCCTCTGTTCGGATTTGCTCTATAGCAGAGATATTTACTTTGGTAGCCTCATCTCTCAATACTTCCTGGGTTGGAGGATTGGAGATAGAGGTTGAGGACACTTCCTTATTTTCCCCAAAAGGTTTAAAACAATTATGGTCTGCTTCCTTATTCTCTGAGTTTTTAACTTGCCATACCATTTTTTCAGGAGCCTTTTTACTTTCAACCTGGGGTTTAGTCTGCTTGGGCTCTACCATCGACTTGATTGTACAGGATTTTGCCCAGTGACCTACTTTTTGCAATGGAAGTAGGAAAAAGGTATAGATTCATTTTCAATTTTTTGTTTCCATGTTCCTAACTTTGACACTAGATCTATTTGTTTCAGCATATCTGCATCATCGGCTATCCCTACACAAAACCTAGCATGAGTGAGTCTCCTTTTTGAAGCTATGACTGGGTCTATGAGAGGAGTTCACCAAAGGAGCTTGCAATTCCTTAGAAGATGCTTTTTGCCCAATATTCAAGAGGCAAACCTGGTAACTTCACCCATATTGGGACTTGTGCCAAAAGAGAGTCATTCATGTTCAATTTCGAGTGCCATTTCTGAAGAACCAAAGCTGTATTTCCTACCATCCAGGGACTTCCACAAAGTATCCTTAATTTATCTTCTTCACATGAAAAAGTAAAAGACAGGAGGCCTCTAGGCAAAGCCGAGATTTCAACATTACCCTTCAGAGCCCATTTTTGTTAAGCCCTAACAACTTCGATGTTTGGATGTGAACCCATAAATTTGTCTACCAGGGAGTTCAACATACTATTTATGTTATGATCCAAAACCAGATTAGGAATAGAGATAGCGAACTTTTCATTGGAAAGATCAGAAATATTCTTGACAGGAGGTAAAGAGGATTTACCAGATGGTTTTGTTCCAAAAAGGGATGACCATTTCCTAGGTTCTTTTTCGATCTCCAAGGTCTCTTCACGTGGGTTGGGCCCCCCACTAGAGCACTCCCCCCAAAACCCGGAACCCTCTTTCATCTCTCAACCAATGAGAAAGGAGGGTAGGTAAAAATAATCTAAAATCTTCTTATAAAACTAAGTGGGAAGATATGATTATTTTATTCAAATGTGTTTATACACTCCCACTAATAAATAAAAGTCAACTATATAAATAAAACATAATCCATAAATAAATAAATAAATAAAATGGGAAAGTTAAAACCAAGAGCTCACAAATGAACTAAAGAGCCAAATAAATAGTAAACATCAATTGAACTATTAAACCATAGGCAAATAAAAAAATAACTAAATACCAATAAATATTTAACCACTAGTATTAATAAAATATTAAAAAACAATAAATACCAAATAAATATTAGAATCACACAAAATAAATAAACATAAAATATCAAATAATTAAATACTCAAAGCCAATAAATTAAATACATTAAAATAATTATTATTAATTATAAAATCGCACATGAAGGATCATATATTTAATCTAAACATAATGAAATAAATCAACCATATCTAAACATACAATACTGAAAAGATCAAACTCACTAATTGACGTGGTGAATTACGCTGAGATGCTAATGACATTTGGTGAACATCTTAGACCTAGAGTATGTGAAGGGAACTCATGTCCTCTCTGAACCACATAAGCCATTGGAATTAAAGACACACTCAGACTTGTGAAGCCAGGTGGAGTCGATGTCTAGTACCTGCAAGAATCCTGCAACCACAAAACAATGATACAATGTATGCCTATATCTCATAGCAGACAAGTGATAGGGAATTGCGATGGCACATCCTTCTCGCAATGAGTGATGTGACATCATCTCTGTCATGAAGATGGTCATACAATAGTCAAACACATCTTATAAACATTTCATCGTATGCCATGAAATAGGGTTAGCATAATCATAATCAACATCAAATCCATGATCAACATAATCTATCAATGATCCATCACATAGTAGGCATATGAAAATCATTAGATACATATATCCATTAAATCATATGATCAATAATGATAGTATCAACATCCATATAGATCATCAAAATAGCATATGTCCAATAGTGTCTAACATCAATAGTAAGTAATTGAAACATATGAGTAATCATCATCTAGATCATCAAATATAGTCTAGATAAATCTATCCAACATAAAATAAAAGTCAACTCTCATCATAATAGGTCAAGTCAAGGGTGGACACTACATCCTCCCCCACTTTGCCTAGGCTTACTCTTGGAAGCGTGAGAAAAAATAGGGGTACAATTCTCTCATCTGCACTGCATCCTCCCATATAGCTAAGGAATCATCAATCGGATCCCACCGAACCCTTACTTTCTCTATGCTCTGACCTCTGAGGGACATCTCTCTGTACTAAAGAACACACACGGGCTCCATAGAAAGATACTTGTCCTCGACCTATAAAGCATTCCAATAAAAAACATGTGAAATATCAGGATGATATAAATTCAAAACTGAAAAATGAAAGACATCATGGATTTGGGACAAGCTAGGCAACAAGGAAAGGCGATAAGATATAGGACCAATCCACTCCAAAAAATTGAAAGGTCCAACAAACCGAGGTTCCAGCTTAGAGCCTTTTCCATAACGGATCAGACTCTTTCACGGGTGAACTCTCTAAAACACCCTGTCGCTAACTAAAAACTACCTGTCCACTTGATGTGAATCCGCATACTTCTTCTGTCTATCTTGTGCGGCCAAAAAATTCACTCTAATGCAAGCCACCTTCTCCTCCATATCATGCAACATCTCTGTGTTAAATAGTTCAAATAAGCGGAAGACAACAGAGAGGGGGGGGGGGGTGAATTAGTTGTCACAGATTACCGGAACCATTAGCAATTAAAATTTTAATATCGGAACCCAAAACATTAATACCAAAATGCTTAAACCAAATAACAAAATAACAGTTAAACCAATTAAGCATAAGCATTAATCATAGAATAAATACCATCCACATGACACCAATATTTATACGTGGAAAACCAGGTAAAGGGAAAAACCATGGTGGGAAGCCTAACCACAGTATAATACTTCTGCAGTAAGTATGTAAATTACAATAGAGGGGCCTGCACTTGCAAGAAGGCCAACAACCTAGAGCACACTGATCATCACAAAAGGAGTCTCACTAACTACATATAAATCTAGACTATAATCTGGAGAAGAGGTTGAACTCCAAAGATAACATCTCCTATGCATGAGTACAGTTTCAGTTAAGCTCAATACCGGAGGACTACATCCTCTAACATAAACCCAATTCGATCTCCAATGATTGACCAAATCCTCTATCTGAATGATATTACATTATTCACACATTACATATACATATCCCATTCCTATGACCATGACCTTGGCCATGACCATGATGATCTACAATGAGATCTTACATTATATATACAAACCCTCGACCATAAACAATCAAGTCGGCCACCAGAAAATAAACCAATTACATAATTACAAAACATGTCACCCTTAGACCAAACAAACAATATTTAACACATAAGACATCCTAGAAATGTATCGAGAAGTCCAATCCACACACTTCATTAAACCGGTCCATAACCTAGACCAATCAGGACCCAATATAGGTCCATATGCTACAATAATTATCTCCATCCACCAAGTCTCAAACATGATCACCAACAACATCTTGAAACTCCACCAAAAACTGCACCAACACCACTTATGCATATCATCAAAGATCTTCATTAAAATCTCTATCGGTGAAACCCTCACTGGAACTAGAAGCTAAGCTTCCAAGCAAACCAGATAGCATCTGATCACCAAACCAAAATCAACTAACTAAATATGAACATTAGTATCAAGAATAAGCCAATTCCATAACCAAATCATACTGGAGCCTACCGGATCATGTCAGATCCAAACCAACCAGAAACTACTCACCTACCGGGACCAGAAAGGTGTCGGTAAAGCATCCAAATAGCTAGTGTTGGCATCCATGACAAAACATCAATGCAACACAAAATCAATTCCTTAAAATGTCCAACAATCTTCCCCTTTGGCATTGAGGGCAACACTATATGTGAAAAACATCTAAGTACCAAGAAATGCCAAACAAGTCTCCCCCAATGGAAGACAACCAACAATCTCCCATCGCACTGAAGTTCTAAAACAAAGACCAAACTCCCCCTATGAATGATATCTCTAAAAAGCTCATAAATATCTCCCCCTAATGTATACAACTCCTTAAGTTTTTCTTTTTCACATCAATGCCGGAAATCTGACAAAAATATAAAAGCAAAAACATAAACCACTGAATCACAAAGTTGAGTACTCCCCTCGAGTAGTAGAATCTCACATCAGTGCCAGAGTGAAAAATATCTCTGATAATGCATACTGGACTAATGCCAAACTGCAACAATCAAGTCTCCACCGGAGGGGTAGAAACTCCCAATCTGTCTTTGAAGTACTCAAATGATTTCTTAGGCAAAGGTTTAGTAAAAATATCTGCAATTTTCTCTTTAGTGTTCACATAAACAAATCTAACTTCATTTTCTTCCACCTTTTCCTTCATAAAGTTGTACTTGATAGATATGTGCTTTGTCTTAGAGTGAAATACCAGATTCTTTGATATATCAATAGCAACAGAGCTATCACAGTGAATAACTACCGGTCCATCACAATCCACCTTTATATCCTTCAACATTTGCTTCATCCATAGAACTTGTGTATAGTTAGTAGCAGTAACAACATGAGTATCTTCAATAGTAGATAAAGAAGTACATGATTGTTTCTTGCTGATTCATGAAACCAATGTCTTTTGAAGAAAGAAAGCTCCACTGAAAGTATTTTCTCGGTCATCAACATCTCTAGCCCAATCAACATCTATATATGCACATAAAGTAAACTTATCTAAGTCAAATAAAGCAGACCTCCAATCACAAATTTGTATCGTGTAGGATTCACCAGTGCATAAATATCTTTCCTTGTCAATTTCTCACTTATAACCATAGGAGTACTTACTAGTTTAGAATCTCCCATACCAAATTTCTTCAACAATTCCTTAGCATACTTAGTTTGACATATTAAAATACCTTTGTCAGTCTGAGTAATCTACAAACCTAAGAAAAATTTCATCTCTCCAATCATAGACATTTCAAATTCTTTCTCCATATTCTTAGAAAATTCCATGCATAACTTATCTTCACCTCCAAAAATAATATCATCAACAAATACTTCAATAATCAATATATCATCATTAGTGATCTTATACCCTCAGTAAAACCAAGCTTCAAAAGATATTTATCCAACCTTGCATACCAAACTCTAGGTGCTTGTTTCAATCCATATAAAGCTTTTTTTAACCCGCAAACCATGTTTGTATTGTTTGATAGTGAAAAACCATCAGGTTGCTCAATATAAACTTCCTCATCAAGATCCTCATTCAAAAATACACACTTAACATCCATCTGATAAACCTTGTGGTTCTTATGAGCAACATAGGCAAGAAATAATCTTACAGCTTCAATCCTAGCTACAGTTGCAAAAGTCTCTCCATAATCAATTCCTTCCTTCTGATAATATCCTTTACAAACCAATCTAGCCTTATTCCTTATAACTTGACCATCGTCATTCAATTTATTTCTAAAACCTCATTTAGTTCCAATAACATTCTTATTTTTAGGCCAGGGAACCAAAGTCCATGTGTCATTTTTCTCAATCTGATCTAATTCTTCTTCCATATCTTTCAACCAATATTAATTTTCACATGCCTCAATTACTGATACCGATTCAACTTGTGAAATTAAACATACCTCATTAGTTTCAAGTCTTCTTCTTATCATCACTCCATTGTTATTATCTCCAATGATCTAATCTTCTGAATGATTCAATCTCACATACCTAGGAGTCCTCTGACTCTCTGTTCCTCTTCCCCGTTCCGGTAAAGGTGCTAGTGGTTAAGATATAATCATTTCCACTACCGGTTCCTTCTCATAAACCCTGATTTGACCTCTATTCAGCTCATCCACTTTGACATTAGCACTCTCCACAATTCTCTACAATCTCTTGTTATACCACTGGTGGTGCATTCTTTCTTGGCAGAAGGTTAATTTCATGGATAAGCAAGAAGAAGACTTGTACATCATTATCTATAGCAGAATCAGAATATGTTGCAACAACAACTAATTGTACTCAAGTATAATGGATCAAGCAAATGTTGAAGGATATAAAGGTAAAATGCAAAGAACCGATAATTGTTTATTGTGATAATTCAACAACAATTGATATATCAAACAATCCGGTATTTCACTCTAAGACAAAGCATGTTTCTATTAAGTACAATTTTCTGAAAGAGAATGTTGAAACAAATGAAGTGAGATTGGTTTATGTGAATACTAAAGAGAAACTTGCAGATATCTTTACAAAGCCTTTGCCTAAGGAAACATTTGAATATCTCAGAGAACAGCTTGGGGTGATTTCCCCACTGGTAGAGACTTGAATGATGAAGATTGGCATCAAACCAGCAGAGACTAATAGAAAAATCTTTTTCCGGCTTTGATGAAGGAGAGCTACTGCTTAGGGGGAGTAGTTAGCTTTATACTATGCTTTGATTCTTAACTGCTTTGGCATTTGATGTCAAAGGGGGAGAGATATCTATGGAAAAACATTGTACTTTGGGGAGAGATGTATTTTTGGTTTTGATTGTATTATTTCTGTTTTTGGTACAAAACTTTGTATTGATCTATTTTGGGAGATTGTTGGTTTTTGGCATTTTGTATTTGGCACTTAGATGTTTTTCCATCTAGTGTTGCCATCAATGCCAAAGGGGAAAATTGTTGGTATTATGGATGAATTTGTCATGTGTTTCATTGGTTTTATCATTGATGTCAACACTTATCCTTCTGGAGGTCTACTTTGTTGATTTGGCAATCTAGTTATATTGGTTTGTTATTGAACCGGCACATTGTGTTCACTGACACGATTAGTGGCTTATGCACAGTCACCGATATATGTTCACCGGAAGATGATGATAACTTGTTATCATCTGGAGATCATTTGGTTATGTCAAAGACATGGATTGGACGTTTGGATTTGTTTTTTTGCTTATTGGACTAATCAGGATCACATATTTGCCTTTACCAGTAGATAGGTCTAGGTTATGGACCGGTACAAGATATCACGTTCCATATTAGCATGACACATTTTGGAAATGGTTTATTGATTGCATAATGTGTAAATGTATTGAGTCGACATATTGTATCACATCATGACTTATTTTGTAATTGATTTAATTGTAATATCTTTAGTGAGCCAACCTAATGTTGAGGTCTTAGGTTTTGTATAAATGATTGTAAGATCTTATTGAAGATCAGATATTATGAGTGTGTATGAATATTGAAGAGCGAAAATAAGAAAATCCTTGTGCAAATCACACAGATATTATTTGAAGGTTGAAGGAAGGTTATGAAGGTGTTTGGCACTCATGGTCAAAGCTTAAACTAGTACTGAATCCAACATTGCAGATGCTATTCTGAAGTAGTACATTGTTATTGGATTTAACCATCCAATTGTAGTAAGTGTGACTCCTATTTTGTGATTGAGCAGTGAGCTCTAGGCGGTTGGCCTTTCTGTATGTCCAGACCCCATTTGTATACACTTACTATCTGCAGTAGTATCATCTGATTGTGGGTAAGGTTTCCCACTGTGGTTTTTCCCCTTACAGGGTTTCCACGTCAAAATCCTTGTGTCATGTGTTGTGGATGTTGTTTTCCTTTATTTTTCATGCATTAAGTTATATCGGTATTGTAGTCACATAAATCTGCCCAGTTTAATTAAATGAATATTTGCTATTTATTTGATTAAAAATCCACTAGCCATCAGTTAATTAAACTAACACTTAATTAATTCATCTTCAAACAATCTCCTATTAATTAAATAAATTATTCAATTTATTTTAGTTAATTCATCAAACCAAATTCACAATCAATTAAATGAATAAATCCTATTTATTTAATTTAATCTCCTTTCCTCTTTTAAATAAATTAAATAAAATATTTATTTAAATCATTAAATACCAAACCCACTTGCATTCTCCTAAAAGTGCAACTTGCACTATTTGTTGAAATAAATGAATTTTATTTTAATAAAAATCCTATTTTCCCTCACCCACCAAACCCACTTGCAATCCTAAACCCCTTCTAGATTCATCTAACCCCTTCCTAATTAGCCTAATCTATCCCCTAATTATTGTCACATTCCTAAGCAACTTGGAGTCACTTCTCAAAGACTTCAAAGTCTTTGAAAAGCATTAAATGCTTGATGTGTTCAACAAGCTAACCTCTAAAGTCTATCAAACCACTAATGGCTCTTACATGACCATTAATGGCTCTTACATGACCATTAATGGCTCTTACATGACCATTTATGGTTAAATCCACTTGCACCCATGCTTAGGGACTTTGACCCCTAGCTCAACCCTCAAGTGACCCATGTGTCTTCTCAAACAATTATTGCTTTGACCATGGTTATCCTCACTAACTCTTGCACAAGAGTTTATCCATTGGATAAAAGAATTATTCTTTGAATAATGAATTTATTCATTCAACTCAACCTTAACCTTACCTCCCAGGTTAACCCTCAGGTCATGTCAAGCATTTAATGCTTCCTCAGGCTCTCCTCTCAACCCATCTCATGTTGACACTTGTCATCCTGGGATTGTGTTGAAAGTCCTCACATGGATCATAAACCATTCAATCCTGACCCTTGTTGAGATTACTCAATCTCAACCATCCACTGCTCCATTTTTCCTATAAATAGAGCCCATTTCTTCATAATCCAGATCCTGAAAACTTATATGCATTTACATTATAGTCATTTTTAGAGAGAATTTAGTATAAATCAATCATATTCACTCTTTTGGTTAAAAATCAACACTAGCTAATTAGATAATCTCTTATTTTAGCTTTTGTTCACACTTGCATAGCATTAGATTAATCATTTTTCAATCTTGAACCTCCATAAGGAATCCATAGTGCAAAAAGCTATTGAGAGCTACACTAATTTGGAACTTGGAGAGGAGAGGAACAAGGGAGGAGGAGTTACAAGCATGGTGGAAGGCATTTGGAGATGCCTTATTGTATTTGCTTTCATTGTCAAATGCTTTATTATGTTTTTAGTGTCTCTCTTGGTATGCCTACTTAGACTAGTCTTTGGTTGATTAACACTAACAGTTTTTTGTTTCTTGTTATTTCTCATATGTGTTATACCACTACAGGTTTTGTCTAACATCTCCCATTTTGTAGAGCATCATTTGGTGAGCCCGACGTGAATCAAAGAACAATTTTTTTGAAAAACTACTAATTTTTGAATATTTTAATTGACACACAGGTCGCGCTCTTGCGCTTTTGTTCACGCTTTAGCGCTATCGCAATTTGGTATTTTAGCGCTATTGTTCCCCCAATAGCACTATTGTCCCCAAATTAGCACTTTTGTTTATAGTCTAGCGCTATTGACACTGAAGTAGTGCTATTGTTCCAATATTAACGATGTTGACTCTCTATGACATAATTTATTTTAGCGCTTTTGTACTTACTGCCACACTTTCGTGTTAAATAGTGCTTCTGTTCTCACACAGAGTAGCGCTATTTGTGAGGCCTCACCTCGACTCAGTCTGACATTCAGTGGATTTTATATTTAGACTATTATGGATACTTTATTTTGATGCATTTTGAGACTTAGAACTTATATGATTTCAGGATTTGGATAACATTGCTATGTTTTGATGATTTACTTATATGCTTTATGAGATAGAACACTACATGATTGTTAGATAGGATGATATTGCAATGATAGATGTCGTTATTAAATTTGCAGGACTTTACTATGATAATAGAACTATGATGTATGGTTAAGTTTATGTGAATTGGAATGAAATTGCTTATGTGAAATTGCTAGATAAAAGATGTATTTAATATGTGCAGATGAAAATTGTATGCAAGTGATGATGTGTATTGTTATTCCTTTGAATTATATTATATGTGGATATTTGAAAGTACTAATGTGTAAATTGAGATTCGCAGGAAAATTACCATGTGACCACGGAAAATTACAGAGAACCAAACCTAGACTTATGTATGTTCGTAAGCCAGGGGTTGTCTATTTGGAGAGACAACACCCCGTTCATTTTGTATTTTATTCGTAACAGTATATGCTGCATGAGTGTTAAGTGTTATTTAAATTTAATGTGTAAAACCCACAAGAGACGATTTCATATTTTAATTTGTAAAAGTATTTTATTTGTGTCACTTGACACATGTGTGGATTTAAATTTAAATGTTTTATTTTTGTCTCTTGGTGGGAAAGTGTTTAACTATAGTTCTTTTTAAATAATATAACGTGTTGTCATTAATACCTTGGAAAAGAATCTTTGGAGTGGTCAACATATGTTTGACCCGAAAATAAACTTCAGAGGAGTTTAAAATGGGTTAAATGAACACCTAGGGGTAGTTTAATAGGGTTTCCTAAAGCCCATAAGGTATACCTAGGGGTTAGGGGTAATTTTAGGCAAGTTTCTACTTTTAAGTGACCTTTTTGACGCTTTAAAAATTGGCTTTTTTGAGTTGTGCGAAAATTGAAAATTAGAAGTTTAAATCTAATTGAGATTTTTCCTATTCGAATGGGAGTCTTTTTCCCATTCTGCTTTACTTTCCTTTTTGGTTTTTAGAAACTTGTGAGAACTCTCCATTTTTGGAGACAAGAGAATTTTTGAAAAGAAAAGAATAGTTTGGAATAGAAAATTTGACTAAGGGTAGAAGAAAAAAAGATCCGTGGATTGGGCAGCTCTTCCTCAAATATTATACTACCATTGGGCAGATTAAGGTTGGTTTGATTATTCTTTAAAATGTTTATTTTCTTGTATGTGTTTGAGAGTATGATTGGTGTAAGAAATCTGTGTTTTTGAATGTCTTGTTTTAGAATTTCATTTGGAATTTTTGCATCATGCTTTGTTGTGTTTTGGGAGTTTTCTCAAGACCTCTTACTCTTGGGAGAGAGGAGGATCTTGTGGGTGGTAGCAATGACAACCCTCGAGTGAGAGACTCTCGTTTGAGAGAGATCACAAGGGATCTTTGTGTGACCCTTGCTACATGGCCTATTTGTGCAATGGGGGTCATAAGGAGGGATATAAAGATAGAATGCCTTTGGGGGGCATAAGGAATAAGGGGTTGAGATTCTTGATGTATTTATTGTGTCATGAGGTGGCTACTTATTTTTCCATATTTGCAGTTCTCCTCAGGGTATTGGTCCACTACCACCCTTAAAAAGGTCATCACCAAAGTGTGGTGCTGTGTAGCCAAGTTGGGAGTGTGTCTGAATCTCTGTGTGTGTATTTTTGTCTTCTATGTGTTTGCATGTCTGTTACCCATCTAGGGCTTGGTTCTCCGAGCTCGGGGGTGGCTACCAGTTAGCCTAGGCTGGGAGGTGAGCACTCCGTGGTCATATTTGTATTTCTATTATGCAGGAATGCCAGGGAAAAAGACTAGGAAAAGTGAAAGGTTGCAGAAGAATATTGTTGAAGAAATTTTAAATTGATTTGCAGTTATTAGTTTTAAATTTTGATAGGAGAAATACATCCTCATTCATAGAAATGAGAGGCAAGTTGTAATTTTGAAAATAGACATGAGATTTGTTGTTGAAGTTAAATAAAGAAACATCCTGTAAATGTTGCAGAATATCTTAGAGTTGTGAAAAGCTTGTTTTATTTCTATTCCTGTTTTAAAAGAAAAAAAAAAAAAAAGCTACTTTTGATTTGCATGCAATAGTTTTCTTTTTGTAATATGGAAAAAAATCAGTTTTTAATTTATTTTACCTTCATTTTGCTTGCAGAAAAATATGAGTAGTATGTATTGATAACATTTTAATGAATGTATGCATGTTGTTTTAAAGGTGTAAATTGCAGTTTATTTTTCCTATTGTAAGAACTAAGTTTTAGGAACCCTAGTAAATATTAGTTGCAAGAAGTGAAATTTCACAATTAATTTTTGGAATAAAATCTAAAGCATTCCTCTCTTCTAATCCCTTAACTTGAGTTTATTAAACTTTAGATTGTTAAGATTGCTATTAAATTATTGATATCTATGGTTATTTTATTGCAGGAAATAAATCTATAACTATTACTTTGCTGTTATCTTTTTATATTTATTTACCTTAGACTTCAGCAATATCATATTTATGCCTTTGATAATATTTAGTAAAAAAAAAAATTAGAGTGTTAAAAATATATAAATTCCATCTGAATCCTATATTCCTAAAGCAAATGGACAAAAAAAAAAAGAACATTATTCATCTCTATAATTGAAAATATAAATAAACTTCTTTCACTATTTTTTTTATATTCATAATAACAGATATATATATATATATAAAATATATATTTATTTTTACAAAAAACAAAAATTAAAAACAAAAAAAAATGTTGAGCGGAGGGTTTCGGCCGGGGCCGAGCGCACTGTGCAATGCACAGTGGCCGGCGGCCGAGCCCACTGTGCATGGCACAATGGCCAGCGGCCGAGTCCACTATGTATTGCACAGTGGCTAGCGGGCCGAGCTCACTGTGCACTGCCCAGTAGCCGGTGGCCGTGCGCATTGTGTGATACACAGTGGCCGGTGGCCGAGCCCACTGTGCCTTGCACAGTGTATACTTCGGCGGCGCCGACCTCCACCTTCCGCCTCCTCCCCGCTTTCGCCTCCTCCTACGTTCGCTCAAACTCGTCCGCCGCCATGGCCGCCCTACGTGGTAATGTAGGGTTTAAAAAAAATAATAAATTTAAAAAGAGAAAACCCTAGCTCGGTTAGAGCTAGGGTAGAGGGAAAGATAAATAAGTTTAAGGAATTTAAAAAAAAAAAAAAAGAGTCAAAGAAGTACTTTTATAATGAAATATAAATTAGGGTTTTCATGAGATTTATTTTTAAAGTTGTGGAAAAATTTATATTTAAAATTGATTAGGGTTTTCAATTTAGATAGACGTGAAAATTTTAATCCCAATTAATTATTTTTTTAAAATTAACCATTTGTGAAGCCTTAATTAAATAGAAGGGGAAAATTAATTCCTTGATAACTAAAGTTGATTTTTGGAAAGATAATTTTCCTCATCGAATAATGTCATTTAGAAAATTAATTTGACCCTTTAATCCATTAAATTAATTAATGATTTAAAATGAAATTTAGACAATATGGCTTTATGGGAGATCAATTTTTATCTTCGTCTACCCAATTAAATGAGTTTAATAAATTAAACTAATGACTATATTTGATGAGAAAATAAATTAAAACATTTAGTTTTTCCACAAATGAATTTTAATTAAGTTCGATACTTAGTTAGTGTCAGAGTTAGTTCGATCTTTGTTATGGCCAACATGCTAACACATGTCGTGATAGCGAACTTTGTTAATTAACTAGTTGTTTAAAAAAAAAAAATCATTCCATTTTTGCCCTAATTTTTGGGCATGACACTATTGTAACAAAGAGTTGTAAAAAATACCCTGTAACCGACAAATAAAAAAAAAATTAGGCTTGTAGAGGCCCACCATGTATGCGGATTTTACTAACTTTTTGCTTTTTGTGCAGGTTTGCACTAACCCCATTTTCTTAGGATTTTAGAAATTTACTTCCTTTTATTGCAAGTTAAAAAAATCAACCTCAAACTTTATTTTGGTGTTTAAAAGTCAACAAAACAAACTTTGATTTTCTTGCAAGTTGGGGAACTCAAACTTTATTTTGGTGTTTAAAACTCAACAAAACAAACTTTGATTTTCTTGTAAGTTAGGGAACTCAAACTTTATTTTGGTGTTGAAAACTCAACAAGACAAATTTTGATTTTCTTGCATCAACTCAAACTAAAATTCACAATCCACACTTCAAATTTTTGGTGCAAGTAAAAAGAACAAGCCACTTTTCTTTCAAGCTCAAAGCGATTTTGCCTCAAAGCAAAAATGTGCTCTTCATTCAGTTGACCAAGATTTCCAATTCCTAGACTACAAAATATTTTGCCATTGAAGGATAAAAAGAACACCATGACTGTTGGAGCAACATCTCCAAATAGTTAGATCACATTGCAATGATGAGTTAAAAAAAAAAATGTCTTTTGTGTTTGGCATGCTTGTGCAAAAGTTTGTCGAGTGGTCCTACTTCTAACACACACTATCCTCTCCCTTGGCTTTCGTGGTCCTAGGTGCAAGAGAAAAGTGTTAGTAACACTCAAAGTTTATCTTTTTAAGAGAGGCCTGCCAAGAAACACATCACTCTTGGGAACGACCTCGCGTGATAAATCCTTCGAGCTACTATAGAAATCGGGTGTGAGCGAAAGTTGTAGCCTTGGGTAGAGCTATTCCTACAGTGTAACTTGCCGAAAGGACAAATGGGCCCCACCACAAGTTACAAGGCTCTTAAGTGAGTCACTGCAGAGTGAACTTATGTCCAAAGACATAAAAAATTACTAAACACCTTTATAAAGTAGCCCACCTATTCTATTGATTGAGAATATTTGCGATAAATTTAGTGCAAGAGCAAAGAAGGTTTTGCTCCCAAGATACTCACCATACATATTTCCTTGAGTAGAAACATAGCTTTTTGAAAGGTTACTTGTAGCTTGATAAAAGTGGTAACTCCCCCATCATAGGGATCATCTATTTGTTATGCTCGTGCAAGACTTAGTATATCACATCCTTACCTTCCACGGCGAGATTCATAAGGTATGTAGTACCAAAGTTGAAGAAATATCAAGATGTGGGTTGAAATTATCGGAACTGGCCATTTGACCTTAGGAATAAAGAGTGTTTGAAGTGTCTTCATTTTGTGTCAATACCAGTGATAAACTGAGCCGACTTCAGGCTTTTTTGGAAAAAACATACTCAAAAACATTTGGAAGGAAAGGGTCATAAAAGTCCAAAAATTGGGTTGATCTAGACCCACACTTACTTGTGCCTTTTGAGGAAACATTCTTGTGTTTATGTGCTTGCTTTGTTTTCTTCTCAAAGAAAAATAAAAAATCCAATTCCAAAACAAGTATTCATCCAACACAAAATTTTCACAAACATTTTCAAATACCAACAAAGATTAAAAAAGTGCAACAACAAAAGTATCAAAGTATATGACCATCTTGAGAAAGAAGAATCTTCATCAACATATCTACTTGAAGAAAAGACCATTGAGCTCAAAGGCTTTCATCAAAAGAAGGAAATTCTTCTATCTTAATAGACAAATCTTTGTCTCACATAGAACCTTCTTACATCACATGTGTCTATATCTTCAAGGAAAATCAAACGAGTTTGATCAAGAGTCATTAAACCGCAGAGCTTTTACTCAATATAGAGATTTGAGTTATCATAAAACAAGGGAGGGAAAATCAATCCTGCCTTCTTTCCAAACATTTGTATCACATATAACTTAGCTAGGGAAGAACCACCAACCCCTGAAAGAGAAGAGGAAGAGTTTTTTCATTTTATAACACAAAGTTTTTATTGAAGTTAACATTTCATCCATTATCACATTCACACATCATCAATCCATTCCAACTCTCAAAACACCAAGAGGTTTTTATCCTAGGTTCTCTTTTGATATTGCTTGAATCAAACACAATATATCACTTTTTAGAGTGTCTCTACATCTAGGATGAACTCATCCTAAGAGGCATTTCAAGGCAGGTTAAAAATAGTCTATGAGTGAATCCTCTCATTACTAGGTAGTTGGGTCTGTAACACATCAAACATTGTCACATCAAACACAACAAACATTGTCTCTCTAAACCTTATCACATCAAACATTGTCAACCAAACATAACAAGCAATTCAAGGAAAGGACTTTGGTAACATCTACCTTTGGTGCTAGAGATCCATATGCAAAACACTTTACCAAACATTAATCTTTCATTCCATCACCAACTCATCATCATTTTCACCAAACTTCAACAAAAAATTGTAAACAAAATGGCTCAAACCAGATCAAGGTCTACACAACTAGAAATTGAAGAGGAAGAGGAGGAAAACCTCAATGGATTCCAAGAAGCCCTTGCAGGAAACACAAATGATGAAAATCCAAGTACTCCTACTCCTGCAGCAATAGAAAGGGTGCAACACAACCCTCTCTTTAATCAAATTTTTGATGAAATCCTCAAGAGAAACATTGATGCTCACTTTTTACGACTTGCCCAAGAGGGAGCCAAACTACCCTTTGATTTTGATACTGCACAACTAAGGCAAGCATCCGAACACTAGAGTCATAATGAGGATGGAAGAGGAAGAGATCACATTAGATACAACCTTAATCAATGAAATCCTCCACCTCCTCCTCCTCCAAATGACATAGAGATGTTGCGGCAACAAGTCGAGAATTTAGCCCAACAACTCCACAGTGGTGTGAAAACAAACCAGTTTTCACTTAATGATATTTGTCCCTATCCCTTTGATAGGAATCTACATATGCCACCTTTTCCATGAGGGTTTGAAACAAAGTTTGAAAAGTATCGAGGAAAAGGAGACCCTCGCAATCATGTTAGAGAATTTCATTTAGCATTCCTAGAAGTGGCATATGAGGACACATACCTAATGTGACTCTTTCCTCAAAGTTTGGCAAGGAAAACCACGCAATGGTTTTCCCGACTAACATGCAGCATTAGCAAATTTGAAGAACTAATCCAGAAATTCATTGCACATTAGTCACATAACATTGAATGCGATATCGCAATGGTCGATCTGTGTAACACCAAGCAAAAACCAGGGGAGCTATTTTCAGCTTTCCTGCAATGATGGCGACAAATGTCTAGGAGATGTTCCCTTTAGCTACCTGAAAGAGAGCTAGTGGAAATATTTATTTCCAACTTTAACGAAGAAATGGAATTTCATTTAGACATGAAAGGCACAAAATCCTTTAATGAAATGATCACCCAAGGTTTAAAATGTGAGCGGACCCTCATCAAAAAGGGACTTATCAAAATATACAATAAACCCAAAGATGTGCCTCACCCGCGATTCAACAATGATAAACCTAATTTCTTGAATAAAAACAAAAATATCCTCAATGATGGGGTTGTAGATGCAAGAACTATCAAAAGCGCATAACCTATGGTCCGATTTGCAAGGCAAAACCCCCTCCTAAGACCAACACGGTTCCTCCCCCACCAAATCAAGGATGCAATGTACTGCAAGAAGAACCAAGACAATGCCAGCAAAATTATAAACAAAGATGAACGTACACTCCCTTAGGGGAACCTATTGGAATGGTGTTATGTCAGTTGGTCTCTTCAAATCTAGTGACTTTACCAAAGACGTCCAATTACAAACCTCAGGTCAAACCTTCATGGTGGAGGGACAATGAACACTACGAATTCCATCAAGGGAAAGGGCATAAAACAAGCAATTGTCACAAATTGAAAGATCTTATTCAGGATCTTATTGATCGAGGCAAGATTGAAATTGAAGGACATGACCCCAAAACAACAAACAATGATCATCTTATATTTAAACATCCACTTCCATCACAAGATCAAAGGGGTCCTTCCACTTCAGGGCAAAACATAGATACCACTGATTATACGCGAGCAACTTATAATTACACTATGAATCACCTATATGATGCCAATGAACAAATTGCAACCATTACCATAAAAAATCCAAGCTCTACTTGCAATGTTGTTACGCGACGTAGCAAGATCACCATCAAAGTAGCTCCACAAGGCACACCTTCCATCCTGAAGTAGTATAACCTTATGGAATAGTTAGATAAGATGCCTGCACTTCTCTCCATCTTAGAGATTTTGCGTCTGTCCCCATCTCATAAAACAATCTTGGATCAAGCTCTCCAAGAGGCGTCAATCCCTGCAAATCTAAATACAAATCAATTCCAAGCTATGGTTGGAATCTAAGGTCATCACCATGTCTCACTTTCTCTGAAAGTGACAATACATCCTTCCAGCAACCTCATAATGTGTCACTCCATATTGAAGGATTTATCAACCAACAAAGGATCAAGCGAGTCTTGATTGACAATGGAGCAGGCCTAAATATCTATACACTACAATTGGTCACAACATTGGGGTATGCAGTTGAATCAGTGGATCCCCACAAAAAGATAACCATAAAAGCATTTGATGATGTAGAGTGTTCATCCAAAGGAGCTGTTGTGTTACCAATCCGAGTAGGCCCAGTGGTGAAGCACATCATATGTCAATTTCTGGACCTTCCTTTTTCATATGATTTGTTGTTAGGAAGACCTTGGATACATGCCATGCAAGCCGTTCCATCCACCTACCACCAGTGTATCAAGTTTCCTCATAACGGTGTAGAAATTACAATCCTGGGTGATGCAAATCCATTTGCATATTGTAACAATATCAACCATCAACCAGAGATTACCATTCCCAACAACAAAGAAGCTATCCCATCCACATCATATGTAATTCCAACCTCTCTTTCCAGTTCAAACACCACTATACCCAAACAAGAGAAGCTAAAGATGAAAATGGCAGAGGAAGGTCCTAAGGAGTACAATCTCAGCCAACTCTTTTGTGTTGGGCAACTACCCACTTCTCCTAGAACTCAAGGTAAACCTCAAAGGTTACTTCAAATGCCACTGATCAAGCCAGCATGCACTTTGACACCTTTCATCCTTGGAAAGAGTCAAGAAGAAGAGACCAGAGATGAAGACCTAGCAAAATGGATCTATAAAGACCCTATCACCACAAACATCCCACAAGCTAAGCTTCCCATAGATCAATATGGAAAAGGCCTTCTCATTATGCAAAGAATGGGTTATGATGGTCAGAGCACCTTGGGACCTTGCAAGCAAGGATGACATGAGTCACTCCAGTTCAAATTAAAGCCCAAACATAACACAGGCTTAGGTTTTCAAAATGAGATTCTTCCTAAAGTCAAATTCAAAGGGATACCCAGCAAACCTCTATATCAACCTACTACAAACATAAAGAGGTCACCTTTGATTATATCAGCAGTAGCAAGAACCACACCAATTACTCCAATACGGTTGAACATCCCAGTAATAACATCCATAGCACCAATCATCCCACCAATCAAACCAACAACTCCATCGACAATAGCAACCACATCAACAACACCATTAGCAGTATCAAAACCCCCAACAGTATCAACAACACTGGCAATTCCAGCAGAAACATCAGATTCAACAATGACAATGCTACCCATATCGAATTCACTGATCCCAATAATACTTCCTACAACACCAATCATTCCATATGTCATGGTACATCAACTGATCACACCTACGATATTTAACTCAAAGGATATCCCAGTATGGTATAGTAATCGGATACTAGAAAGTGACTCAGAGATAGACTCACATGAGTCAAAATTTGATTCCGTCCAGCTTAATACTTTAGATGAGGAAGCCTATCACCCCCTCCACCTCACAAAGAAATTCCTATTTATGGAGAAGCGTAGATTAAAACCTCTTGGGTTCCTGAACTGGAAACACCTTCCACAAACCCTATGCCACATCCTACACCCAATTCTGATAGGGAGAGTACTCTCAATGACCTTCACCACAATGTCTTGACCCTCACTGTCACCTCTTATGAACTTAACTTGATCGATGAGGTAATGCCTATTAAACATCCTAAACTCATCAAATGGAACCAACCTAATCCCCCATGCCTTGATCACTTCCAAAACGATGAGGCGATCATTGACTTTTTGGAACTACAGGATAACATACCAAGCAGGGATCACAAAGTTGGATTCACCATTGAACTTAATAGCACAACATACTTTGGGGCAGATGCCAAACCTTTCAGCTACAAAAATATAATGATAAAACATGGATCTTCTAGTGAAAACCACACTGTGGCACTGTTTGATCCCATAAAAGTAAAAAGAAAGAGAGTATCCAATGGTGAAAACCTCTCTAAGGTGCCTAAGGATGAAAGGTTTGACATCCTCCCCTCTAGTACACATCAGGAATGATCAATTATTCTCATCAAGGAAGCAAAAGAATTCAACGTGGGGACTCCTAAAACTCCTCACCACATACTTCTAGCATCTATTTTAACTCCAGAGGAACAACCTAAGTTTGTCGAATTCTTCCAGAAGCACCAGATCAACTTCGCATGGTCATATGCAGACATGCCTAGTTTTGATCCGGATTTAGTCATGCATCACCTCACTGTTGCAGAAGGAGCCAAGCTTGTCAAATAGAAGCTTCGCAAGATGCACCCCATACTGTGGTGCTAGTCAAAGCAGAACTTAAGAAACTCCTGGATGTTGGTTTTATTAGACCAATTGATTATGCAGATTGGATATCCAACATTGTGCCTATCGGTAAACCAAATGGGGGCATCCATATTTGTACTGACTTAAGAGATCTGAACAAGGCATGTCCTAAAGATGACTTCCTCCTACCGAACATCAACTTAATTGTAGACCTAACAGTAGGACATGCCATGCTTTCTCTAATGGATGGCTTTTCAGGGTACAACCAAATAAAGATCGCACTAGAGGATCAACATAAGATGACCTTCGCATGTCCATAAGGAACATACTATTGGAATGTAATGCCTTTTGGTCTAAAGAATGTAGGAGCGACCTATCAAAGAGAAATGACAACCATCTTTCATGATATGATGCAAACCATAATGGAGGATTATGTTGATGACTTACTGGCAAAATCACTCACAAGAGAAGGTCATCTGGACATATTAGAGAAAATCTTTGACAGACTGGAATAATATCATGTTCGACTCAACCTAAAAAAATGTGTCTTTGGAGTAACCTCAGGGAAACTTCTAGGATACATTGTCTCAAGAAAAGGCATTGAGGTCGATCTTGCAAAGGTCAAAGCAATCATGGACATGCCACCTCCAAAGAATATTAGTCAGCTAAGGACATTACAAGGATTGCTACAATCCATCTAAAGATTCATTGTACAATTGGCAGATAAGTGTCACCCCTTTACATACTTATTACACAAGAACATCCACTTTCAATGGGATACCAGATGCCAACAAGCATTCTAGATGCTTAAAGACTATCTCATGAATACACCATTGCTGATCCCACTGGATCCGAGTAAGCCTTTATTACTCTATATCTCAACAACAAATACAACATTAGGAGTGCTATTGGCTCAACACAATGCAAAAGGAAAAGAGTGTGTTGTTTACTACATCTCTTGCACACTGGCCGGCTATGAAATCAATTACACACCTATTGAGCAAGCCTTCCTAGCAGTAATCTTGGTAGCCACTAAACTGAGGCATTACCTGTTAACACATAAAGTACAACTCATTGCAAAGATTGATCCACTCAAGTACTTACTCAACAAAGAAGAATTGACTGGACACTTGGACAAATGGGTGATGATTCTAAGTGAATTTGACATCGAGTATGTGGACCATAAGGCTATCAAGGGCCAAGTTATTGCAGATCAGTTGGTCGATGCATCCCTCACATGGGATCATCCTCTTATTTCCAATTTTCTAGATGAAGAGATATTCATGATCACAACAACACCACCATGGAAACTATATTTTGATGGTTCATACACTAGGCATGGCTCGGGGGCAGGTATTCTATTTATCACACCTCAAGGTGACAACATCCCGAAGTCTTACAGGCTCACATTTCTATATACAAACAACAAAGCAAAATGTGAGGCCTTGATCATAAGACTAAGACTAGCCATACACTAGAAATTAAAAGAGCTATAGCTATATGGCGACTCCCAACTGGTCATCCGACAAGTAACATATGAATATCAAACCAAGGATGACAAACTCATGTCGTACAAGAAAATGGTGGACAGTCTAAAGGCATCATTTACTACTATCACCTTTGAGCAGATACCTAGAGATTAGAATCAAGCTACTGATGCTATGGCTACCATTGCATTTCTCCTAGATCTTCCATAGAATTCAACATGCTACGAGTTCTTGTTAGAACAAGTTTGGATTCTCGCTTATGATATCCCCGAATCCGAGATGATATGTTGCCTTGTCGGTTCCAAATCCCCATGGTATGCTGAGTTCTACACCTAGCTCCATGATCACACACTTCCTCCTAACCAATTGAATAACCAATGTAAAACTTTCATTTGCCAAACTGCTTGATATACCATTATTGTTGAAACCCTATACTAACATAGTCTTGATGGTACTCTCCTTTGATGTCTAGAACAGGATGAGATAACAAAGGCCTTGGAAGAGGTACATGAAGGAATTTGTGGGACTCACACAAGTGGTCCTTCACTAGCAAAGAAAATCATACGCGCTAGATACTATTGGTCGTCCATGAAAAAATACTCCTATTATTTTGTAAGAAAATGCAAGAAATGCCAAGCTCATGGAGACCTGATACATGCACCAACATAGGAATTGCAACCAATCACAACACCATGGCCCTTTTGTCAATGGGGCCTTGACCTTGTGGGTAAAATCCATCCATCTTCATCCAACGACCATAAGTTCATCATTACCGCTACTGAATATTTCACAAAGTGGATCGAAGTTGTTCCACTTACCCAAGTCACTGGCAAGCAGATCGCCTTATTCATCCTTAATTACATCATCTACCAGTATGATGTACCCATGTCCATCATCATGGATAATGGGCTTCCTTTCAAAAATCAGGATGTCAGTGAGCTCTGTGAAAAGTTTCACATCCAACACCGCTTTTCCACTCCCTATTACCCACAAGGAAATGGTTAGGCCAAGGCATCAAATAAAAACATATTGAGAATCCTCAAGAAGACAGTCAATGATGTTGGTCATGATTGGCACGTTCAATTGAATCCAGCACTATGTGCCGGACTAGCATTCGAACCCCTACAGGCGCAACTCCCTACTCACTAGTCTATGGCGCAAAATCCATCCTTCCTATTGAGGTTGAGATACCTTCTCTATGGGTTTCCTTTCATAATCTCATAGATGATGAAGCATACAGAGTCTCATGTCTTCAAGACTTAGAACTACTTGATCAGAAACGACAAGCTGCATATAATCACCTCAAAGCTTATCAGAAGCGCATGAGCAGAAGCTATAATCATCGAGTTAGACCTCATATATTTTAGGTAGGTGATCTTGTTCTTAGAGAGAATCCTCATAACCAACCAAAAAGAGAACATCAGGGAAAGTTTGAATCAAATTGGCTGGGTACATATGTTATCACTTCCGTATTTGGGTCCTGGGCATATTAGTTGGCTACTTCAGAAGGAGAACTGCTAGCAGATCCGATCAATAGCATACACCTCAAACGGTTTTATACATAAGCTATATAGAGAATCAGGATCCCTTAAATAATAGAAAAACATAAAAAACATTCAAATAAATGTCCTGAAGAAAATACAAAAAAATCAAAATATTAAAGAAAAATCATGCATCCAAACAGTGAACAACCACTCTGGTGGCACCTTGGGTAAGTGCGATGGTGAAAACCTGGCAAACAGGTGCCACTCATAAAGGCTATGGCTCCATTGTCTTTCAGACTTGTTGCAATCATATTCATTGCATCCACACATCCATCAGTCAACACCATGGCTTTTTATTGATCTGCAATCAAGAATAGTACTTCATGTGTCTTGCATCCTACTTTTTCATAGTGTTTAAACTGGGGGCAATTCCCTTAACCTATTGATGGAAGTGGATTTTTCATTACTTGTGATTCATTAAGTTCTTCATTCAAAACTATCTCATAAAATCCAAAAACATTTGAAAACTGTCTCACAAATACCAAAAACATTAAAAAACACTCACAAAATCCACAAACATGATAAAACATCAAAAAACAATAAAAAACATGGAACCAACTTTGTACATACGCATCCAAGTAGATACCAAACAATCATTGTGAAATACTCAAACGATGACCACTTATCACATCAACCAAAACAACTGACCCGCAAATTGCCTTAACAAGGATACATCCTTCCTTACCAAAACAAAGACAAAAATAATGTTTTTCTTTGACAAGAAATTTTTTTTTAAGCTATCAAGTACTTGGTTGGTTTGAAGGTTATTTATTCATTTATATCAGGTTCCTACACTACTCCAGGATATCCACAAGTGATTAGAGTAGCCAGGATGGTTCCTAAGCATTGTTTGTGTATCTTCTGCAAATTATTCCAATGAAGTTCTGGGGCATGTACTAATGGTGTCTACGTGGGAAGTTCACTAAGCTACGCGATCTTATGTAAAATATAGTCATGGATCACTATGGCTTGCTGACTATAGTGTATACCTCGACCACATGAGCATGAACCATTATGGAGGGTCCATATTCTTTATTCCTTATTTATGTTGTTTGTTTGTAGGTACAATGTTCCATCCTTGGTTCCTACTGCCTCGTCCAAGATTGATACTACCATGCTCAATGATGAAAATAAAGCACTATGGATCGTCATTCCATCTCATCTATTTATATTGCATTTCATTGCATATCACCCATCCATTTGATATTTCATTATTCATATTCATGGTTTTGTATGCAAGTGTGAACAAGATTAATATGAGAGGTTATTTGACAAATGAATTGGTCTTGGATACAATCACGACAAAGTTCTCTGATACATCATCACTGCATCAAGCAAAGTCTAAGTAACCTTGCATTCATCATTTCATTACATTAAGTTGCATTTAAATAAACTTCATTCTTAGCCATTCATTAGAGTGCATTTCATATCATTTAGTCGCATTTAAATACATACAGTTTATTATCATGTACTTGCATTAGTATCATTACATCATTTCATCATTGCAAACTCATGACATTTAGATTCATTTATATAAAAAATTCTCATCATTGCATTTATTACCATTATTAGTCATTATTGTACATTCATTTAGTATCATTTACACTCATCATTTAACATCATTTAAACTTGTTTACCATACATTTGTTTAGATTTCCGTAGTTGCATGCATTTATTTTTCTATCCACGAGTTAAGTGCATTCATTTATCCATCTCGTATATTCTTACACTCCTTCATTTCATCTTACAAAAAATTTCATTTAGGATTCATTAGAATGCATTCATTATCCTTTTAAATGCAATAAGGTGCAGTTACTCATTACCCATGAGTTGCATTATCATTACATTAACATTTCACTCAAATCATATTTTATCAATCATTTAGATCATAACAAACAAAACCATTTGTCTCAACATTGGTTTATACATTTTACATATGCCTTCATTTAGAAATCATCATATAAACATTTGTACTTTACATTTGTTTATACATATTTCATTCATTTTAACCATCTAGATGCATTTACATAAATCATTCATACATTGCATCAAACATCACTACACATCATGATCTCATCGACATAAAATACACGTACTATCTATATTATCATTAGTATCATTTCATTATGCATACATCATCATCAAGGCATTACATACATCAAGCATTACACCAACACATCAAAAAAACATACATCTCAACCTGCATCCACATGTTAGTACCATATTCATAAACATGCATATAGATATCATATAAATAAATCATCATAAACCATGCGTATAGGAATCATCTCATCCACACCTACATATAGAAATTACAAATATCCATCTAAGAATACATCATAGACCATCACCCTGCATAAATCCATACATATCATCAACATGCATATCATCACAAAATAGAGGATCTCCTCATATATCATATCATATCGCAAAAACATACATGTATCAGAGAACAATGAAGTCCAAAATATCGGCTACCAAGAGCCACCCAAGATATAGTCCAAAATGACAATGTAAAAACATACATAAATGCTCTCTCAAATGCCACTCTGACCAGATGTTGTACTGTCATCACCACCTGCTCCCCCACTACCCCCTGTACCACCTGCACTACCTCATAGTGGAGAACCCATCACACCACCACTGCTCTGCATCCTCTGAGACTGCTCTGATCTCTCCCGATGCATTTGTGCATAACTCAGTGTCCATCGATTAGATGGCACCTCCTGTTCATATAGACCCCGATAGTAATCAACCTCTGCACCTGCTCTCTATAACTCTCTTGCTAGGGAATCAGTCAATGGCCCATGTCCCTGTACTCCCTCCAAGGCCCAAACTCTCTCCTATAACTAGATCACCCTATCCATGGCCTGATCTCTCTCCTGTGGCACTACAATCAACTCTGACTATTGTGCAAAAAGCTGCACATCTCTAGCTGCCACCTCTGCCTCCATATCCTCCAAACGACTCTGCAAAACTAATATCATATGATTGTGCAAATCTCCACTACCTATAGCTCCCTCCCCCATATCCATAGGTGCCTCTCCAGTGGCTCCCTCCCTGGTATCCATAGGTGCCTCTCCCTCCCCCGCATCCCTGCCACCTAATCTCATGCCTCCCTACATCAAAGGTTCCTATGATAGCCGCAATGGTTGACCACCTCTCCCTCTCCACTGTAACCATCCAGCACCCCCACCTCCACCTCTGAATCCATCACCCCCTCCAAAACCACCACCCCCTCCTCTATCTCCTCCATCGCCACCATCTCCATCCCCTCTCCCTCATCCACCTACTACCACTCTATGACCTCCTCTCCTCCTCCGTCTCTATCTCCTCTCCTCCCCAAAGGATGGAATCGACTCTACTGGATCTGATATCCATGGAATCAGATGTGCCGCAATACACTATGTATACTCATCAGTAACACCTGCATCTATAACCCCCGGCCTCATCTGCCATGGTCTGACCTATAGAGTTTGAAACTCTGCCAAAGCCTAATCATAGGGTAATAGTGGCCCCCACTGGAACCTCTCTCGGACCACCTGTGCATACTCTCCAGAACCACTCGGCAGTCCCTACGTCTGTCCAAACTGTCTCAGCACTCTCCTAGGTACCTGTCTCTCCACATTGTAGGTTGTCCTACCAATGAGGTATCGTCTCATAAACACATATGACAAGGCCTCTATATCATCCTCCCAGGACTCACACTCAATATACGGCCTCTAGATCATTGTATCTAAATCGTCAAGTGCCCGCCGCCACCACTCTAACTTCCCCAGGTGGGGCTAACTCATCATACCTCCATACATATATACATAGGGCTGGTCCACTACCCTAAATCTCATACTCACCGGTCGAGTCATAGGAAGGTGCTCCCATGCCCAAATATGAAGAAGAGTGATCCCCACTCCTAGTGAGCTCACCTCTCGGTATACTACCTTATGCAACTCGTGATATAAGTGCGACATAACTCATAGTCCCCATACAAAGCGGGTCCCCTCAATCATCATCTGCTCTATAACCTGGCCCCAACCAACAACCAATCCATACAATCATCGATCTGGGCATAGAAGTCCCCCAACAATCCCTGATAACATAGCTGGTAGTGGCTCATACAAGGCAGCTATATCCTCCCATGCTACTGAGCCATCATCAATAAACACATCTCATCAAAAAATCTTTGCATTGTTGTTGTCCCCTAAGATTGATCATACATCACCAGCTCTCCTCGAATAGGAATGTATAGAATGTGCCATACATCCCCCAGTGTAACCATCATCTCCCCTTGTGCTAAGTGAAATGTACGCATCTCACTGTGCCACCGCTCTACCAATGCTGTAATCAAACCACGATTCATCCAATCACAGGCATATACATAACATCGTACAAGCATGTCGCTACAATGCAATCAACCTCAGCCTCAGTCAATCGATCTTGCAACACCTATGTGGCTGGATACCTCTCCTGCATCTGTAAGACACAAATCTCCTCCTACACACATGCATCAACCATTATCATCAGTTGTTTTGTTTCAAACTTTCATAAGTTTAAACCTAGACTATCAACAAATACATTGATCCAGTATCTTCGGGTCTCAATAGCTAAGCAATCATGGCACACCTAGACTACAACAGACATTTATCCTAATGACCTAGTCTCAACAAGGCTGCTATGGTTCAAAACAACTCCCCTCTCCATCCATCCATCATTGGCATCAAGAGATTCTTTCTAAATACACTGGGGCATCTATTTTCCTAACAATAGCACTACTATGTTGACAATCATGCTAAACCCACTACACAATAGGGCTAAACCAACAATAGCACTACAAACACTACACAATAGTGTCATATCAAAATAATCGTGCTTCAAGCAGGACTCAATAGTGCTAAGCACACAAAAGTGCTAGAACCACTATGCAGAAGTGCTATAACGGCACAATAGCGCTAATAAAATTAACAACAGTGCCAAAACACAGTTTTAGCGCTATTGTTTTGACTTAACTTCGACAAGCTAAAAAACATATAAAAAATGCATTATAACAAAATTTCAAATTCACATACCATTGGTCTGTAGTCATCTGGCCGCTGGAATCGACGAACTCACTCTAGCCGATGATCTGCTATCGGTTCCACATCCTGAATGTTGCTTGCTCTTTTGAAAAGGTCACTATCAGAGCTCATAAATCACTATGGAGATGAGTGCAAATGAACCTGTTTTCACCCCTTTCCCCCTATATATAACCTTCGCCTTAACTCTAATTTTACCCCGCTCACCGCTGTGGTCCCCGTGAACTTCCCGAGCCTCCCATTTATCCATTTTATCTCCGATTTCTTCTATTTTTTCACCAGTATTGCTAAATTCTTCTTTTCTACCACCCCACCAATTTTCTTTCTTTTTCGAGATATCGCCCGATTTTTTGAAATTTTCGGTGCATCTCTCGAGGGGGCATACCACCCATTAAATTAACATTTTATGGGGCATATTTCTTCACACCTATTTTTCTTTCTTTGAAACGATGCGATAAACCACACCATCTCAAAGAGGGGCAAATGTAGCCACATAAATCTGTCCAGTTTAATTAAATGAATATTTTCTATTTATTTGATTAAAAATCCACTAGCCATCAGTTAATTAAATTAACACTTAATTAATTCATCTTCAAACAATCTCCTATTAATTAAATAAATTATTGAATTTATTTTAGTTAATTCATCAAACCAAATTCACAATCAATTAAATGAATAAATCCTATTTATTTAATTTAATCTTTTTTCCTCTTTTAAATAAATTAAATAAAACATTTATTTAAATCATTAAATACCAAACCCACTTGCATTCTCCTAAAAATGTAAGTTGCACTATTTGTTGAAACTAATGAATTTTATTTTAATAAAAATCCTATTTTCCCTCACCCACCAAACCCACTTGCAATCCTAAACTCCTTCTAGATTCTTCTAACCTCTTCCTAATTAGCCTAATCTATCCCCTAATTATTGTCACATTCCTAAGCAACTTGGAGTCACTTCTCAAAGGCTTCAAAGTCTTTGAAAAGCATTAAATGCTTGATGTGTTCAACAAGCTAACCTCTAAAGTCTATCAAACCACTAATGGCTCTTACATGACCATTTATGGTTAAATCCACTTGCACCCATGCTTAGGGACTTTGACCCCTAGCTCAACCCTCATGTGACCCATGTGTCTTCTCAAGCATTTATTGCTTTGACCATTGTTATCCTCACTAACTCTTGCACAAGAGTTTATCCATTAGATAAAATCATTATTCTTTGAATAATGAATTTATTCATTCAACTCAACCTTAACCTTACCTCCCAGGTTAACCCTCAAGTCATGTCAAGCATTTAAATCTTCTTCCCTCTCCTCTCAACCCATCTCATGTTGACACTTGTCATCCTAGGATTGGGTTGAAAGTCCTCACATGGATCATAAACCATTCAATCCTGACCCTTGTTCAGATTACTCAATCTCAACCATCCGTTGCTCCATTTTTCCTATAAATAGAGCCCATTTCTTCATAATCCAGATCCTGAAAACTTATATGCATTTACATTATAGTCATTTTTAGAGAGCATTTAGTATAAAGAAATCATAGTCACTCTTTGGTTTAAAATCAACACTAGATAATTAGATAATCTCTTATTTTAGCTTTTGTTCACACTTGCATAGCATTAGATTAATCATTTTTCAATCTTGAACCTCCATAAGGCATTCATAATGCAAAAAGCTGCTGAGAGCTACACTAATTTGGAACTTGAAGAGGAGAGGAACAAGGGAGGAGGAGCTACAAGCATGGTGGAAGGCATTTGGAGATGCCTTATTGTATTTGCTTTCATTGTCAAATGCTTTATTATGTTTTTAGTGTCTCTCTTGGTATGCCTGCTTAGACTAGTCTTTGGTTGATTAACACTAACAGTTCTTTGTTTCTTGTTGTTTCTCATATGTGTTATACCACCACAGGTTTTGTCTAACATCTCCCATTTTGCAGAGCATCAGGTACTGCTATAAAAATTAATCTATTTTACCAGCATTAAAGTTTGTTTTACCGGCACTGAGTTTTAAGTTGGAATAATTTGTTTTGGGTTATAATTTATTGACAACTAGGTCACAACTGATTCACCCACCCCCCCCCTCTCAGTTGTCCTCCCCGGTTCGTAACACAACCATCAACTGACACCAATTGATAGTGCAGATCTAATACAAATTGTAAAGAACTCAATTTGTAGAGGGGTGTGTCAGTGAATACTACTTACTTCCTGGTCAGATTGCATCATCTCCCCTTGATATGTAGAAGCCATTCTGACCCCAAAATGTTGATACCAAGTGTTGATGCTAACACTGATACCAATTGTATCTCTTTTGATACCAAATACATGATCTCTTGTGCAAGTAACTTTCTTTCTTAGCAAGCAACACTCCTGGTGGTCCAGTTTATTTCAATTGAATAGGCATTGAAATATCTCACAAAACCGGATACCATCAAAACACAAACATATCGGTACAACCATAGACACTTGCACACTCTTTGTGTCCAGCAAGTCTGATACACATCAGAAAACATGGCTGCCAACTCCCCCTGTGTCATACATCTTAGTTCCACATTGCCGACCAGGTCTAAAATTGGAGCTCCAAACTTCACTATATATTGGTTGAGCTATGCGTATGTGAGTATCTGATGATCTTTCATTTTTATTAAATCCATCATAGCCTATGACATGATCTTGGATCTTCACAATGCCATATAATGTCATCATCATGCCATGAAATAAAATCGGTTAGCCGAAAACATGTATGCCTACATGATCAAAAACTCAGCCAACATATGTCATTCAGGTCTTCATCAACACCACTTGAGACATAAACTCCTCATTCCTTGTTACCGAGGATAATGCAATGATCTCCAACCTCATTGTCCTACATAACTTACAAGTACCTATTAGCATCATACCGACAACAATTTGCACATACCGGAGCACCTCCCTACAGCTCCTGACATTATGTGTCACTTTGCATATGATTCCAATTGTTAATCTCCATCTGTAGACACATGTAGTAGTGATCTAACTTTGATATGTAGGTGTGTAGCAAAGGTAACCTCTTCATACACTTAACATTTCATTTTCATTCTTCATACTAGCAGTATCTTGTTCTTCCATGTGTCCTTCTTCATTGAGGGGGTGAATGATAAGTTCAGTGTATTACTTCTCCTAAAGTCCTACATCTCCTAAAGTCCTAGATCTCCTTTAAACCTTAGGAGATATGACTTGTGCATTGAATGCACATTGTCATTCCATGGTCTTCTTCCTCCATACCTTCTTGGTCTCATTCTTCTTCCTATTTTTCAGTCATGGGAGCAGGTCTTACCTTCTTTTGCTAATGGGTCCTTTCATTTCCGGACTCTGCATCACAACTAGAAGTAGCTCTATAGTAGCACACAACATCCATCCCAACTTCATGATTGGGGAATCTCTTAACATACCAGTTTGACCATCTTCTTCTGGTCATGTTGTTATGACTGACAACCGAAACTGGTGGACCTCTTGATCTTGTAGGGACATTTCTCCTTTGGTTCGATGCAGGTCTCTTACTTCCATATGCTCTGTATTCATTTCTATGTTAAGCATAGCTGTTATAACGGCTTCCATGTGACTATAGGTCCTTCTTCCCGCATTCATAACTTCTATAGCCAATTCTATTGCAGTTATAACAAACATTACTTGCATAACTGGGAGAGGGGATATGCATGTATCTACTCCTGGATACATTTGGCTCATATGCATGATGTCTATGAGATCCTAGATTATTCCTTCTAGATCTCATTCTACATTCTTCTACCCTATGGCCATAACCATTGCATGCAAAGAAATAACCGATAAAGGATGACATATGACTTACAAGTTTATTCTGCCATGCATGAGGAGATCTTACCAGTCTAGCATCTTCATTTCTCCTTCTTATAGGATGGATCCTGGGTTGTCCATACTTTGCATTTCCTCCATCTGGTCCTTTCATCTTTCACACTTATCTTGGCATGTGAGCGGTAACATTTCTTTGTCCTCTACTGATAGGAGATCCTCTTTGTTGTCTTCTCATGCTTTTGCTTCCGCTGAAGCTATCTTCTCCCATCTTCCCTTTTCCTTTGGGATTTGCATTGTTCCTCCTTCTTGCAACATTGGTCTTCATTCTTGTTTGCAAGTCTTCACCGGTTGTGGTTAGGTCAACCTTCTTCCCAGGGAGCATTTCTAACTGTGAAGGTTTGTCCCTTGTTTTCTCCATTTGAGGAGACAAACAAAATGTCATTGAGGGGAGCATTCTTTCTGGTGGAGCATGTTGGCAATATGAAGGAATTGATTATGTGTTGCATTTATCTTTTGTCATTGATGTCATTACTAGCTATTATGATTGGTTACCGGTAGAAGAACTAGTGTTACCGATAGAAGGGACTATCAATTGGATACTATCGACATGTTTGGATCAATGGAATATGTTTGGTTTGATATTTCTGGAGTATGTTTTGGTCAGTTAGTATTGACTTGATGATTTGATGCTATCATACACTCAAGTAAGCTTATATCGGTAAGGGTTTAAGGTTTTACCGGTAGAGCTTTTACTCAGAATCTTTGATAGGACGCATAAGTGGTGTTGGTGCGGCTTCTAGATGGAATTCAGGATGCAAAAGGTGATCCTTGATCGTGCCTCGACTGATTGGAGACATCGCTTTAGTGTGGTAGACCCAAATTAGGTCTGGTACCTATCTAGGTTATGGACTGGTATCATGTTATGTGTTCTCTACACATTACCAGGATGATTTATGGATTGGTTAATGTTGTTTTGGTCTAAAGCCGACATGGCATATCATTGTAATATGGATGTATGTAATGATCTTATTATAATATCTTTTAGATGGCTGACTTAATTGGTTTAGGCCTTAGGGTTTGTATAAATTAATGTAAGATCTCATTGTAGATCATGGTCGTGATCATGGAATGAAAAATCATATGCGAAGGAGATTTGGTCGATCATAGGTGATCAAATTGGGTTTATGTAAGAGGTCAAAGGCCTCTAGTATTGAGCTTAACCAAGATTGTAATCAAGCATTTTAGATGCTATCACTAGTAGTTCATTCTTCTGGATTATTGTCCAATTATATTAAGGTGGTTAGAACCTCTCTGTAGTCAATGAGACTCCTTTGTAATGAGTAGTACACTGTAGGCAATGTGCCTTCCTACATGTGCAGGCCCCTTATTGTATCACATACTTTCTGCATAAGTATTATCTGACTGTGGGTAGGCTTCCCACCATGGTTTTTCCCTTTACTGGGTTTTCCATGTACAAATCATGGTGTTATGTGGTATGGTTGCATTGTGTTAATTCTCTATTTCATTCTTAAGTTTTATTGCTTACAGGTATCTATTTTTGCTATTCTGGTATTCAATGTTTATGTGCTCTAGTTAAAGGTTATAAAGTGGTTTGATTAAAATAATATGTTGACAACTAATTCACCCCCCCCCCCTCTTAGTTTTCCACTAGTTATTCTAACAATTGGTATCAGAGCATTGGTCCTCTTTTGCAGAAGCTTAACCGCTTGAGGTAGATCCTATGGCAACTAATACTTCAAATCCATCGGCAACTATTTTTGGAAGAGAAATCCCTAAGCTTGATGGAACAAACTATGGGATATGGAAAATCCAAATGGAGACTCTTCTTAGATGTCTTGGCAAGGATATTTGGGAGATAACTGAGAAAGGATATACACCTTATGATCCGACATCTGGCAATCCTGTTCCTAGAAACTCGGACAAAAATATCAAAAATGATTGCAGAGCTAGAGAAGCCCTCCTGGATGCACTCACTGATTAGCAAATCATGGGATTGATTGATAAATCATCTGCAAAGCTTATGTGGGATAAATTGCAAACTTTGAATGAAGGTGACCCTACCTCAAAATTGCTAAACTTGATGGTTATTGGGTAAGATATGAGAACTTGAAGATGGAAGATAATGAAAGAATTGCTACATTTATGGAAAGAGTAAATGAGATTGTCATGAGAATTTAATTTTGTGGAGGATCTCTGAGTGAAGATGAAATAGTTTCTAAATTTTTGAGAGCCCTACCACCAGCTTACAAGATGAAGGTTACTGCAATTAATGAATTGAGAACAATGGAAAACACTTCAATTAATAGAGACATTCTGATTGGGAAATTATCTGCTTTTGAGATTGAAGAATTTGGACCTTCTCAAGCTGCAAAGTCTGAACCTACTTTTCATGCATCATCATCTATCGACAAAAGTGATTGGAAAGCCCTATATGCAAAAGAATTGGAAGATATGAGGAAAGAGGATGAAGAATTTGAGAAACTTGAAGCCTTATTTGCTAGAAGAGTATCTAAAGGACTGACAGGAAGTAAGTATGAAGGAAAATCACCTTTTAAATGTTTTTCATGTAATAAAATTGGTCATTTTGTATCTAGATGTCCTAAAAGGAATGCAAGATTTAAAGAAAGAGTTAGGAAATAATTTAAGCCTAATCAGAACAAATATAGATTCAAGAATAACAAACTATGCTACATAGAGGATGACGAAGGAGTAAGTGATGAATCAAAGGATGAATTGGCATGAGACTCTACTAGTGGATCTGGAAAACGTCGAAAGGAATGGGTGTTCTATTCTTTAAAGGAAGATGAACCAGAATCGACTATCAAGAATGAATAAAAGGCCCTGACAACAAATTTTGAAGACAAGGATGAATGGGTAATTGATAGTGGATGCTCACATCATATGACTGGAGATAAAAGGAAATTTCTATCCCTACAAGAATACAATGGTGGTCAAGTTAGATTTGGGGATGACAAAGCATGTATGTGTAGCGTCCTAAAATTGTGACACTTGCAATTTCGACTGCATTTGGGTCTTCACGATGGTGATGCAACACGGAACCTGAATGGAGACCCCGAAACTTGTTCATGACATCAAAAACTGCATTTTTCAGCACCCTAGCCTGATCCTCCTTGCACCCTGCTGTCCTTGGAGGTGGGACCATGGCGCCCAGCGCCCTGGTCCCTGGCCCTATTTTGGGCCCGGTCTCTTATGGGGCTTCGGGTCTTTAAGTTTGCAAATTGGAAAATAATGTTTCCTGGTCGGCCCAAGGTCGGGAAAATCAGTCTATCAGCCCTAATTGACAAGTATATAAACTACTTTTCCTCTCCTAGAAAGGGAAGAAAAGGGAGGAGGACATATATGTGTGCAAAGGCGCGAAAGCGATATTCAAACATTCAAGCATTCAAGCATTCAAGCATTCCTTCAAGCAATTGAGTATTCTAAGTCTCCATTCAAGGCTAAGTGTTACATTCAAGACAAGGATTCAACCATTGAAGAGGAGATCACTTACAACACATTACATACAACATACATTACACCTTCGCATGTAAGAATACAAACATTCTTACAACAAGGTATCAGTACTTGTTTACATTACAAACATTTACATTTACAGCATTCTCATTTCTTGGTTAATTCCAAAACCGGGGTTTGACCTAAAGGCAAACCCCTCATCCCTAACCCCCCAATTGTCCTCTCTTTTCTGTGTGTAGGTTGCAGGTACACGGCTGTAATTGAAGATCTGGAATCCTTGTGCAGAGACGAACAGATCCCCCTTCGTTTCGCGGATTTTTCGGAGGACCGTGTGCACGCCGGGCGCCATCGTTCCGTCAACTTTCACTCAAATTTGCAGAACAGCACCGTCTCGACATTTTACTGCTAATTCCAGGTCTGCAGCTTCATCCCATATCCCTGTCTCTGTTTATAAGCGAATCTTTCCTATTTTACATGCATTCTTAGTTCAATCTTTCTATCTACATTCTTTACAAAAGAGGGTATCCTTGATGTCACAACCCTTGAAACTCATTTAGAATCCAATCTTGCATTGCGTGAGATTGGATCTTGTGGGTTTCAACCCCTCTTTTGAATGTAAAGTCTCCCCTAAGTGAAAACCATCAACCCTAGTGACTCTCCCTTCTCTCTCCTTGGAGTTGGGGAGGGGGAACAACTAGGGTTTGATTTTTTCCGCTTTACATTTTGGTGAACCCGACGTGAACATCCTCATTCTGATTATTCATGGTTAGATCTGAAAAATTTGCTTCCCTAATTACATTTCCATGTTTGATCTTTTGCAAATTTTAGAGGCTAATTGCATAAAAACCCTAAAATTTTCTTTTAAGTAATTAAACTTGTGAAATGTTTAATTGTTAATGCTTGTTTCAGATCTACCCTTCTATTGCAAATTTTCAATTCATATTTGTGCTTTAATTCTGAAAATTAAGTGGTTAAATGTCAAAACCCTAATTTTTAAAACCTTCTTGATTCAACCTTTGACTGATAATTTCACTAATCAAAACACCTCCAAATCGGCTGTAACTTTGGATTCCGCAACAAAATCACAATATCTCTCATCTCTGAAAATTTGGAAAAAAGTTGCGAGGACCGTGTGCACCCCTAGCGCCATCGTCCCCGACATTTTTTCCGAAATTTTGGGAGCTAGATCTTACGGCATTTTTCTTCTAAAATCCAGAATTTTGGCTGATTTTATCAATTTTAACACTTTCAAAATTAAAGTCAAAGTTGGTCTAGTGATTGCTTGGATAAAGGCTTATAATCATTCAAAAATTGTTGAAATTGAAATTTTTGTTGAAATTGTGTTTCTTACAGTCCTAAATCTGAAAAGTGTGTTGGCATTCATTCAAAATTTCAGTGTTTTATTCAAATTTTTGCAGTTTGTGACTTTTGAAATTAAGTGTTTAATTGCAACAACTCTGATTTTCGCTTTCAAATTTGAATTTTGCATGAAATTGAGTCAACTTTTAAATTTCAAAGCCCGCATTGCTTTCAGTATTCCATCCAAAATCATAAAATTCAAAATTTCAATTTCCCTCTCCTTTTCAAAATTCAAATTTTACATTTTTCAACAATCTTGGTAGGGTTCAATTTTGAGATTGCAACTTTAATTTGGCCTATCTACATATCGTAAAATCACTCAATTTTTTCAGATTAGCTTTAAAATCATCATAACTTTTATCCCTGAAAATTTCAAAAAAAGTTGCGAGGACCGTGTGCACTCCATTCGCCACGGTCCCTGACATTTTTTCTGAAATTTCGGGAGATTGTCCTGATTGTATTTAACAGCTTATATCTAGGAGATTGGCTGATTTTATTGAAATTTGCTACCTCTAAAATTCAAAATGTACTCTCTCTCTTTAGTGCATGAGTTTTACAACAATAAGCCCTACTTACACTATTCCCGTTAGATGAAGCCTTAGAATTAAGTCTTTCCAAGGTGTAATTACCGAGGAGATGGAACCTAATTTGAATGGCCTTTTTAATGAGGACATGGGTAATTCCTCTAATCCTCTTAATGATGAAGAAGCTCTCCATGAGGTTTCTGTAGAACAACTTTCGAAATTGGATAACCAATTTGATGATTTTCGACAATGGATGTCTCAAGAATACCCTGATAGTGAAGCTCTTTCCTTAATTGAGGGTCTAAAACGTATGGTTCAAAGTGATAAGAATGGAATTGATATTTTGCATGGTATTGCACACATTGTGGATTCAAATGTGATGCCTATGAAGAGTTGTGCCGAAACCTTAGGTTATACACAACCTCCTACTCAAGTCAATCATTCTATTCCTTTGACAACTCCTATTGCTAGTATACCTACTTTTACATCAAACATAATGACTACTTCAACACAAGACATTCCTCCTATGATCACCAATCATGGGGGCAATCCCTCTTCTTCAATCAACCCTCTTCCTTCATTCAATCCAACTTCTTCATTCATTCCTTCAATAAGTGTTCCTATTATATCTCCACAAATGAACATGACGCAAGGAGGCAATTCATTTAATCATTCCATTCCTCCTTGTAGTGTTCCTCCTTTCCAATCATCTCCTATGACTAACTATCATAGTGTCCCACCACCTTACTCTCTACCTTCTTTCAATAACATAACACCTCCATCACAATCTAACACGTCTAATATGAACTCTTCGACTGAAGCAACCATTAACAATCTTGCACAAACTGTCTCTTCTTTATAGCAACAAATTGCCTCTATGAATCAATCTAAGTTTAGTGTGCCCACATTTGATGTTGCGAGCCCACTTTCTCTTGACATTGTTCGAGCTATCCCCCCTAAACATGTTGAAATCCTGCATTTGGAGCTTTATAATGGTAAGAGTGATCCTCTAACACATGTTAAGACCTTTCAAACAATATGTACTGATTTTGCTTATGACCAAAGGTTGCTTGCAAAACTGTTTACTAGAACATTAAGAGATAAAGCCCTACAATGGTATTGCTCGTTGCCTTCCTATTCTATTACTTCTTTCGAACAACTTGCAAATGCTTTTATTCAACAATTTCAAAACAATATAAGTCCTAAGGTTACTTTGATTGATTTAATGCATTGTAAACAAGGTGTTAAAGAAAAAGTGACTGATTTCATTGGTAGATATAAGCATTTGTATGCTCAAATTTCTTTTCCAGTACCTGACAATGATATTCAAAGAATCTTTATTTCTAATTTACAAAAAGATATTAGAGAAAAACTCCTGTTTTCTAAGTTTACTTCTTTCCAACAGTTGTGCGCAACTCTTCACAATTATCAACTGACTGTGAGTCAAATGGAACAAGCAAATCCTATGGCTCCGAGTGATAAGGGTGATAGTAGTCAACAACCATTTGGGAAGTTTAAACCGAATAGAGAGTCCATTAAATTCAATGAAAACATCATCAACAACAATGTGAATGCAGCATCAGGTGTGCCTCCTATTTCTAAGTTTTTCAAGAAAGAAAGAAAATTTACTCCTTTGAATGAATCATTGCATAGTATTATGAATAAGTTATTAGAACAAAATGTGCTTACTCTCCCTCCTATAAGGCAAATAGATCCTGCAAAGATTAATTCACCCTATTTTGATAACAAATCTTTTTGTCAATTTCATCGTCAACCTGGGCATGATACCAAAAAATGTTTTGCTTTAAAGGGTAAAATTCAAGATCTGATTGATAATAATACTATCTCTGTTTCTGGTGTGAATGATAAAGGCAACACATCTGTAGCTCCTCCTAACCAAAATCTTCAGATTTTTACTGATCCATTACCTTCTCATACCTCTAATGCGATTGATACTACTGATTCCTCTGTCTCACCTGATGATCTTGTGTCTATGACTCCGAATGTGATTAACTTTGTAGAGCAGCAGAAAATCCCTAAAGAACTTTCCATCACATTTGATTCTAGTGAAACTATCAGGGCACCTGATGGTCCTTTATATATAGTTGCAAAAGTCAAGAATACAACTTGCCGTGGAGTGCTTATTGATCCTTCTTGTATGGTTAATGTCATTACTGAAGAATTTCTTTTTACTTTGCAATTGAATCAAGTAATCTATGATGAAACAAATGTGGTTGTGAAACTATTTGATGCATTTTCTTCTCCTGCAGTTGGTTCTATTACATTACCTATCGAGGTCCATAACAAATCCCTTGATGTGGACTTTTCTATTATTCCATCATCCGAACAATTTCATGTGAAGCTAGGCTATCCTTGGCTATCTTCCATGAAAGCTATTGCTTCTCCTATTCACAAGTGCTTGAAATTTCCCCATAATGATGAAGTTGTTACTATCAATCATAGCCTCTTTAAACCAGCTGAAAGAACTTCTAGCGTTCCTATTGATTACTTTTGGTCTAAACAATTCCAATCTCTTCCACCGCGAAGTGATCATCTTTTCAAATCTTATCAAAAGTGGAAAAAAGATATGATCCTATCTCTAAGTGAACCTAGAACACCCAAACTTGACATTACTATCATTCTTGAGAAGGAAGTTCTTCCTTTGAAAGATAAAACTAATGTCTTTCCTCAAGAAGATTCCCAACCCATCTCTATGAATGTGACTATGCCTATATCTAATAAACTTCCTAAAAGTAGACCTATACCTCCTCGTCATGATGGACTTGGTCTCCTTCCTAAACCAACTATTCCTCCTTTGTATGGAGCAGTTCCTCCTCCTCACTCTTCTCAACTTCCTACTAAGACTAGACGAAATCGTTCTGCACGTGAACGCCGACGAAAGCATCATCTTAGAGCTCAGGCAGCTGCTTCTCAAACTTTGCAATCCCCAAAAACACCTTCAGCTAGTATTATTCCATTTTCTCCTCAGCCGACGATTGAGCCGAAATCTCCTAAACATAAGATGCATGATGGTCTTGATCCTGTGCGAGTTAAAGATCCTATTTTTATAAATCTTGATGATGATATAGATGAAAATGTTATTCATGATGAAAATGTTACTCCTGTTCATTCTGATAGTGAATATGAATGTGTTGATGTTGATAACCATTTATCTAATGAATTTTCTAAAGCACTTATCCTAGCTCCTAGACAAGAACAACGTGGCTCGGAACATGAACATAGCACTTGTTTGGATCTTGTGACAGCTCCATCTGCTGTGTTGGATGTTCCTCCTCTAGTGTGTTTCCTACCTTCCCGAAATATTGATCAGCAAGATCGGGGGGTAGATGACGTGCTCGACTAGTTTCATTAGCATAGCAGACTCTCTCCTCCTCTCTTGATCTCTTTTGTTACTTCTTCTATGTGTTATTCTCATTCTTCTATTTGTTGTCCTTAGTGTTGTCTACTTGAGGACGATGCAAAGCATTGAGATCTCTTTTGGTCTCTCTCATGTTGACTCAAAAGACACATGTGTTCCCTTCTTCTAGGTGACCTTCCTTGATTGGGGAATGAAGAACAATTATGCATACATACATATGATATACATGAATTATCATATAGCATACTGACCCCAAGGAAAGCGAAGTCACCTTGTGCTTTGTGTTTTGTGTCTATTATCCTTGGGCTTATCTCACACTTGGGGGCTAAATCCTTGTGATAATGTGCTCCTTTCCCTTCTCATTCTTATATGTATCACTACCTTAAAGAAATCACCCCCAGTGAGGCATGTGCGATCGCTTTAACGTAGGGGGGCATACATCCCGTTCATATCTTTTCAAGATACTTGAAAATTTCTTGACAAATTTAGCTTTGCCTTGAAAATTTTTGATATCTTTCTTGCATGACTCATAGTGAGGGAACCTTACTACTAACAGTCATGGTTCTCCCTCGTGATCTTCCCTTTTACTTTGTCAATCAAAGTCGTAAGATCCTTAGTCCACTGGGGGCTTGGTGTATCTTGCCTCCTTGACGTGGTGAAAGTTTTTCAATGTTGTTTCCTTGTACTTTACCAGAAGTATGAGCGTACGCTCATACTCCTGCTAAAGTGGGGGCTAAATGTAGCATCCTAAAATTGTGACACTTGCAATTTCAACTACATTTGGGTCTTCACGATGGCGATGCAACATGGAACCTGAATGGAGACCCCGAAACTTGTTCATGACATCAAAAACTGCATTTTTCAGCACCCTGGCCTGATCCTCCTTGCACCCTACTGTCCTTGGAGGTGGGACCATGGTGCCCAGTGCCCTGGTCCTTCAGGAATAGGGCGCCCAGCGCCCTGGTCCCCCAGGACCATGGCGCCCAGCGCCCTGGTCCCTGGCCCTATTTTGGGCCCGGTCTCTTATGGGGCTTCGGGTCTTTAAGTTTGCAAATTGGAAAATAATGTTTCCTGGTCGGCCTAAGGTCGGGAAAATCAGTCTATCAGCCCTAATTGACAAGTATATAAACTACTTTTCCTCTCCTAGAAAGGGAAGAAAAGGGAGGAGGACATATATGTGTGCAAAGGCGCGAAAGCGATATTCAAACATTCAAGCATTCAAGCATTCAAGCATTCCTTCAAGCAATTGAGTATTCTAAGTCTCCATTCAAGGCTAAGTGCTGCATTCAAGACAAGGATTCAACCATTGAAGAGGAGATCACTTACAACACATTACATACAACATACATTACACCTTCGCATGTAAGAATACAAACATTCTTACAACAAGGTATCAGTACTTGTTTACATTACAAACATTTACATTTACAACATTCTCATTTCTTGGTTAATTCCAAAACCAGGGTTTGACCTAAAGGCAAACCCCTCATCCCTAACCCCCCAATCGTCCTCTCTTTTCTGTGTGTAGGTTGCAGGTACGCGGCTGTAATTGAAGATCTGGAATCCTTGTGCAGAGACGAACAGATCCCCCTTCGTTTCGCGGATTTTTCGGAGGACCGTGTGCACGCCGGGCGCCATCGTCCTGTTAACTTTCGTTCAAATTTGCAGAACAGCACTATCTCAACATTTTACTGCTAATTCCAAGTCCGCAGCTTCATCCCATATCCCTATCTCTATTTATAAGTGAATCTTTCCTATTTTACATGCATTCTTAGTTCAATCTTTCTATCTACATTCTTTACAAAAGAGGGTATCCTTGATGTCACAACCCTTGAAACTCATTTAGAATCCAATCTTGCATTGCGTGAGATTGGATCTTATGGGTTTCAACCCCTCTTTTGAATGTAAAGTCTCCCCTAAGTGAAAACCATCAACCCTAGTGACTCTCCCTTCTCTCTCCTTGGAGTTGGGGAGGGGGAACAACTAGGGTTCGATTTTTTCCGCTTTACAGTATGATAAAAGGTAGAGGTATTATTTCTCTGGATGACAAGAATAATACTAATAATGTCTATTATGTAGAAGGTTTAAAGCATAATCTTTTAAGTGTTGGTCAATTAGTGGATAAGGGATTTCCAACTTCAGTTCAAAGATAGAAAATGCAAAATCATTAACAGAACTGGTTTGGAGATTGCAACCAGTACTCAGACTGGAGGTAATATCTTTCACTTGAACACTGGTAATAAGACATGTTTGACTACTCATATTGATGAGAGTTGGTTATGGCATAAGAGGTTGTTTCATGTTAATTTTGATTGTATTGTTAAGATCAGTTCAACAAAGGCAGTTAGAGATATAGCTAAGATTATAAAGCCTCATAATCCGGTATGTAAGGAATGTCAGTTGGGAAAGCAAGTGAGAACTTGTTTTAAGAGCATACATGATAAATCTAATGATGTGCTTGATTTGATTCATACTGACTTATGTGGTCCAACAAGGACCAAAATCTTTCAAGGTTATAGGTACTTCATGCTAATATATGATGATTATTCTAGAATGATGTGGGTGACTTTTCTAAGGGATAAGTCTGAAGCTTTTGAGAAATTCAAGATCTTCAAAGAAAAGGTGGAAATAGAAAATGGATTGAAAATCAAATGTCTGAGATCAGATCAAGGTGGTGAGTTCACTTCTCATGAATTTAACAGTTATTGTGAGACAAATGGAATTAGGAGACAGTTATCTGCACCTCGAACTCCTGAGCAGAATGGAGTAGTGGAAAGGAAGAATAGAATCATTTTGGATGCAGCAAGAACCATGATGATGGAAGCCAAATTGCCTCACATCTACTAGAGAGAAGCAATGAGTACAATAGTCTACACATTCAACAAAGTTCATATCAAAGGTGAAACTGGTAAGACTCCTTATGAATAATGGTTTGGACATACACCTACTGTTAAATATTTTAGAATTTTTTGAAGTAAATGTTATATCAAAAGGGATGATCCAATTGGGAAGTTTGATCCTAGATGTGACGAAGGGATATTTCTTGGATATTCAAATCAAAGAAAAACATATAGATGTTATAACAAAAGATTACAAAAAATTGTGAAGAGAACAAATGTGAAAGTGGATGAGAAATACAGAGATCAATCTATATCATATGATAGAGAACTGGCAATAGAAATGATCATAACTGAACCGACAATGCCTCAACTGGTACAAGACACTAAGACAGTTACACCAGTACAATCAAAAAATTCAACAGTGACTGATGAATTGAATAGTGAACCTGAAGTTCAGAAGACACCAAGGTATGTAAGATTAAATCATTCTGAGGATCACATCATTGGAGATAGGAACAAGGGAGTTATGACAAGAAGAAGACTGAAAAATGAAGAGGTATGTCTTATTTCTCAAATTGAACTGACATCTATTATTGAATCTTTTAAAGATAAACATTGGTTAAAGGTTATGGAAGATGAATTAGATTAGATAGAGAAGAACAAGACTTGAAATTTAGTTCCCTGGCCTAAAAATAAGAATACTATTGGAACTAAATGGGTTTTTAGAAATAAACTAAATGAGGATTGTCAAGCTGTAAGAAACAAGGTTAGACTGGTTTGTAAAGGACATTCTCAAATGGAAGGAATTGATTATGGTGAGACATTTGCACCTATAGCTAGAATTGAAGATGTTAGACTATTTCTTGCCTATGCAACATACAGGAACTATAAATTCTATCAAATGGATGTTAAATGTGCATTTTTGAATGGTGAACTTGAGGAAGAAGTATACATTGAGCAGCCTAATGGATTTTCACTGATCGATGACAAAGATATGGTTTTCAGGTTAAGGAAATCATTATATGGATTGAGACAAGCTCCTAGAGCTTGGTATGCAAGGTTGGATAAATATCTTTTGAAGCTTGGTTTTACTAAAGTCAGTGCTAATAGTAATTTATATTACAAGGTAATGGATGATGGTATTCTGATTATTGAAGTATTTGTTGATGATATCATTTTTGGAGGTGAAGATAAATTGTGCATGGAATTCTCTAATAATATGAAGAATGAATTTGAAATGTCTATGATTGGTGAGATGAGATTTTTCTTAGGTTTGCAGATTACTCAAACTAACAAAGACATGTTTATTTGTCAAACTAAGTATCTAAGGGAATGTTGAAGAAGTTTGGTATGGATAATTCCAAACTGGTAAGTACTCCTATGGTGACAAGTGAGAAATTATCTATCAAAGACACATTTGCACCAATAAATTCGACAAGGTATAAGTCTATGATTGGTGGCTTATTATATCTAACTTAGACTAGACCAGATATTATGAATGCAATAAGTATTGTTTCAAGATATCAAAGTAATTCTAAAGAGAATCATGAATGTGCAATAAAGAGGATATTTCGGTATTTGCAAGGAACAAGAGAATATGGCTTATGGTATTCTAGAGATGATAAATTCACTTTATGTGCATATACAGATTCAGATTGGGTAGGAGATATTGATGACAGGAAGAGCACTTCTGGTGGAGCTTTGTTTCTTGGAAAGAAATTGGTTTCATGAATCAGCAAAAAATAGTTATGCATTTCTTTATCTACTGTAGAAGCTGAATATGTTGCAGCAACAACTAATTGCACTCAAGTCTTGTGGATGAAGAAAATGCTGAAGGATATCAAGGTAAATTGCAGTGAACTGGTAGTTATCTATTGTGATAACTTTGCAGCTATTAACATATCTAAAAATCTAGTATTTCACTCTAAGACTAAGGACATTTCAATAAAATATAACTTTTTGAAGGAAAAGGTTGAAGAAAAGGAAGTCAAATTGGTTAATGTGAACATTAAAGAGAAGATTGCAAATATATTCACTAAACCGTTGTCTAAGGAATCATTTGAATATTTGACAGATAGGTTAGGGGTATCTACCCCTCCAACAAAAACTTAACTAATGGAGTAGAGCATTAGTCCGGTATGCATCATCAGCTTTATCTTTTGCTCTAGATTGATGTAGTGGTGCTACTATTCAGGGGGAGTAGTCAGCTTTGAGATTCATAGGATTTTTATATCTATGTCATATATTTGGCATTGATGTCAAAGGGGGAGAGTTATATGTGAAAAATAATGTCATAATATATCATATGGGAGAGAGATTCAGAGCAGTTTCAAATTGGACTGCACTCCTCAGGGGGAGTTGCTGGGATTTTTCAGTTTTTCATTGTTATATCTTCTATGAGAAATGTTTGGCATTTCTTGGCACTTAGATGTTTTCTTTTTTCACAACTAGTGTTAACATCAATGCCAAAGGGGGAGATTGTTGGCAATATGAAGGAATTGATTATGTGTTGCATCGATGTTTTATTATTGATATCAACACTAGTTGTTATGATTGGTTACTGATAGAAGAACTAGTGTTACCGACATAAGGGACTATCAGTTGGATACTATCAACATGTTTAGATCAATGGAATATGTTTGGTTTGATATTTATGGAGTATGTTTTGGTCAGTTGGTATTGACTTGATGATCAAATGCTATCATACACTCTAGTAAGCCTATACCGGTAAGGGTTTAAGGTTTTATCAGTAGAGCTTTTACTGAGAATCTTTGACAGGATGCATACGTGGTTTTGGTGCAACTTCTAGATGGAATTTAGGATGCAAAAGGTGATCCTTGATCATGCCTCGACTGATTGGAGACATCGCTTTGGCATGGTGGACCCAAATTAGGTCCGGTACCAATCTAGGTTATGTTACATGTTCTCTACATGTTACGAGGATGATTTATGGATTGGTTAATGTTGTTTTGGTCTAAAGTCGACATGGCATATCATTGTAATATGGATGTATGTAATGATCTTATTTTAATATCTTTTAGATGGCTAACTTAATTGGTTTAGGCCTTAAGGTTTGTATAAAAATATGTAAGATCTCATTGCAGATCATGGTCATGGTCATGCAATGAAAAATCATAAGCGAAGGAGATTTGGTTGATCAGAGGTGATCGAATTGGGTTTATGTAAGAGGTCAAAGGCCTCTGGTATTGAGCTTAACTGGGACTGTAATTGAGCATGGTAGATGCTATCACTAGCAGTTCATTCTTCTGAATTGTTGTCCAATTATATTGAGGTGGTTATAACCTCTCTGTAGTCAGTGAGATTCCTTTGTAATGAGCAGTATGCTCTAGGCAATGTGTCTTCCTGCATGTGCAGACCCCTTATTGTATCACATACTTTCTACAGAAGTATTATCTGACTGTGGGTTGGCTTCCCACCATGGTTTTTCCCTTTACCAGATTTTCCACGTACAAATCATGGTGTTATGTGGTATGGTTGCATTGTGTTAATTCTCTATTTCATTCTTAAATTTTATTGCTTACCGACATCTATTTTTGCTATTCTGGTATTCAATGTTAATGTTATCTGATTAAAGGTTATAAAGTGGTTTGATTAAAATAATATGTTGACAACTTATTCACCCCCCCTCTTAGTTGTCCACTGGTTATTCTAACAAAGCATTCACCAGCACCACTTCCTAAACCTTTAGTGTCCTTGGCATGCTTTTTCTTTTTCAACATTTTGTCCAAGGCAACACTACTGCTATCAAACTAGACTCTTACCTTGAGCTCATCCTAACACTTGTCAAGCTCATTTCAGAGAACCTCCATTTCTCCAAGTAGCTGTTGATATTCTTTATCTTTTACTTCTATCTCAGAGGCTAGATCGCTGCACTGGCACTCCTTGGTGTCTCCTTGTCGAGACTGCAACTTTGAGATACATTTCTTAGATTCTACAAGGCATTTCATCAACCGGTTTTGCTCCACTATAGAAGCATTCTTGAATAGCTTGTATTCCTTTCTTACTCTATTAAGTTCTTCAAGTGCATTCACAAGCTCACTTTCAAGATCAACTTCTGCTTCATCTTCTTCTTCTCCTTCACTATCATTACCAAACACATCTTGTTGGTAGGGGTGATCTGCATGATCATTCTCAAATGTGTGCCTCTCATCTTCTGATTCTTGAGTCATGAAGAGGTGGGTTCCTTCATCATTATTCCTGCATTCTATCTTCACAAGTTAGTTTTGCAGTAATAGGCTCATTTCCATAGAGCTTCTTCAATCTATCCCATTATCTTTTTGCCGATCTGCATCTATGCACCTGAAGGGAAACATCATCAGATAAACCATAGAGTATAGCCTTCAATGCTATATCATTGTATTGGTTTCTTATTTCTGCATTGGAATCAGTGGGAGGATTGACTTTTCTATGGAAGACATTAACAACAGACATCCACACTTCAAACCCTAGAGAGGATAGGTAGACTTTCATTCTACAACTACAAATGGAATAGTTTGAACCATAAAAAACTGGAGTAGGCATTGACACTAAACAAACCATTGTGTCCTTAAGCCAGAATCTACCCAAGCTGGAGAAAGCTCATGTGACTAGGAACCTAGGCTCTTTTACCAATTGTTAGACACAATGTACTACTGAGAGGGGGGTGAATCAATGGTTCTCAAACTTTTCCCTTTAACTATCCTATGTGAGTATATCAGTTATTAGATATAACGCAATGCAGACTTATCGGTTAGAGGGGAGACCGACACAAATGCAATCACACACAAAGGGATATCACATAACACCAGCATATATGAGAAAAACCCAAGATGGGAAAAACCTCGGTGAGAAATGTTGTTGGAGACTACTGCTCCAATCCACCCTCACAATGAATCTCTGATTACACTATTTTAGGGAACCAACCCAAGGAGCTACAACCCCTGCACCGAGATCCAACTCGGTGAATACAAAACATAATCATTTACAAGTTAACAGCCTTGTTACAAATGGATTTTGTAACTCTTCTTCAAATCTCTCTACTGGATCTTCTATCTAGTTCACTGTTGATTCTCTCTCTCACCCTCTCACTACTGCAAACTTATCTCCTGCTACAACCATATTGGTTCGGTCTCTTCTCCTTTTGTATCGGTTCTCTCTGTCAGTTCTCTCTCTTAACTACTCTTCTATATCTCCATTGGTACTATCTTTTTTCAATTCCCTCTTTCCTATTCTGCACTCTTATGCAACTCTTCTCTATTGGTTTGGTCACCACTGGTATACTTCTCTCATAGACTCACTTGCAGACTACCAATTCCTCACTATTTTTGGTTGATCCTCTCAACCTGATTCTCACTCACACACACTCAGTCTCTTTTTAGATACTCGTTGAGTACTTGACTGATTTTATCTCACATGCAAAAGCAACACTATCTCCTTCAACAGTAACTCCATCAATTTTGTCTTGCCTTTTTATCAACTTGTTTTCCCGCTAAAATCCAATTCAAACTTTAGGCAATTAGGGTTTCTTCCATTGATCACAAGGCTAATCAAATCCAATTAGATCTCATTCGATCTAAGCTCCAAGACATCTATTTGCACATCACCATCATTAGCGTTCCTTCCAATACACATTTGCTAAACTTAGCAAACACAGTCCTGTACGTCGACCTGCATCTATCAAATGCCATAAATTTGTCAGTTGTTTCCTTTGGCAAGTGAGCATAAAGATCAGATCATCCTTCCTTGATCCACTCACCAAATTGCTCCTTCAATCTGCTTTGATCTTCTTCGATCAGTCCTTTCTGTGAGATTTTGGCAAGATCAAGGGCACAATGAAAAGTATAAAAGAGAGACAAAAGAATGACAAGAATAAATTGTATTCTCATCAATATGCAAATGATCAACTCGTTTAACCAATACATATAATATGGGCCTCCTTATATAAGCAAGGCCATATGGATGTGTGAGCACATAATCATGACATGTGGCTCAATGAGAAAAAAGGGTAGGTAAGAAATAATAGGGGTAGGTAGGAGAAATAATATAATATTCCACAAGAGGTGGATGACCCACCGAATGTGGAGTGTAACAACAAAATAAGACCACAAAAGGTGGAATTTCTCCTACAAGCTATATCCCTATGTGCACACTTCCCCAAGTGCCTCATATCCAAACTACGAAGAGATGCATTATCCTAAGTTAACTTAAGTAAAGTGTAATAAAATCCATACTGAATATTTATTTACACCACCACCCCCCCTTAAGTGCAACTTAGGGGAATGAAGACTCAAGTCAACAATGCAAGATGGGTCCCAGCTACAAGGCCATGATAGGTACCCATGTACAATATGTAAATTCAAGCAAAATGATGCAATGCAATCTCTCACAAATGGAGAAAGGGAGAAAACCCAATGGAAAAAAACTCCCCCCAAAAAAGAGAGATGAATGTACAAAAGACTCTCAAAGAAGAAGGACAAAACCTCAAAGAGGAAAAAGTCCCCCCCATAAGAGAGGAAGGAGAAGTCAGCTGACCCCCCTAATGAAACATCCCGCACCCCCAAGAGAGCTCACAACTGCTGGAACTTACTCCAATTGAAAGGTTTGGTGAATATGTCTGCAACCTGCTCCACTGTAGGACAATACTGCAAATCAATGACCTACTTCTGAATCAACTCTCGGCGAATCATTTTTTCAGAGGGTGTATGTTCAGTTGTTCCATGAGAAAGCATCCCGAGGAGAAGTTTGATAAGGGGAAAGCTTTGAGATCCTTGGAAGTTCTTCAACTTGTTCACAATCATGTAGTAGGTCCATTTCCAACACCTTCATTTAGCAAGGCCTACTATGTCCTCACCTTCATTGATGACTACTCCTGCTTCACTTGGGTCTATTTTCTCATTTATAAGAGTGAAGTATTTGACAGATTCTAGGACTTCAAGACTCGTGTGGAGAAGCAATCTGGGAAAGTGCTCAAGATTCTTCATACAAATAATGGAAGGGAATATCTAAACAAAAGACTTGAGGATTTTTGTACATTTGAGGGGATTGATCTTTAGCATTCTATTGCTTACACTCCACAACAGAACGGAGTTGCAGAATGCAAGAATAGAACTCTCAAAGAAATGGCTTATTGTATGATACATGCATGTTCTCTTGATCCTACCTTTTGGGCAGAGGCTATCAGTTGTGCCACACACATCCAAAATTGGGTTCCTCACAAAGCTTTGCATGGTATTACTCCTTTTGAAGCTTGGACTAGTAGGAAACCAATTGTGAGACATTTTAGAGTCTCTAGGTGTCCAACATGGGCTCGCATACCTCCACAAAAATGCAAGGCATTGGAACCTCAGAGTCAGCCTTGCATTTTTGTTGGATATCCTGAGGGTATTAAGGCATATAGATTGATGGATCTTGAGACACATGAGGTTTTTATTAAGAGGAGTGCTCACTTTGAGGAAATCTCTCCTTGCTTATCATCTCTACCTCCTCCACCTTCCTCCATTGTGGATAGTGATGCTAGTTATTTAGATGATGAGACTCCTTCAACTCTGACTCGTAGGGTTACACCTCTGCAGGGTCCACTTGCAGTTGAGGAGCCTCATTTGCCACCTCCACCTAGACCTCATTGGTCTTGACAAACACTTGAGTATGTGGGTTCTCTTGTTGGGGATCCTTCAAATACACAAAGGACTCGATCATAGCATCAGGATCTTCCACATGCATTCATCGCTACGACTTTCGATCCACAGACATTTCGGGAAGCATTAGGGGTTCCTAAGTGGGACCAAGCTATGGAGGAAGAGTATAGTTCCTTGATGAGAAACAACACACAGGATTTAGTCCATCTCCCTAAGGGGAGAAAGATGGTTTGATGTAAGTGGATCTATCAAACCAAATTTATAGCAGATGGTAGTGTGGATAAGTATAAGGCTTGGCTTGTTGCAAAAGGTTTCTCTCAAGTTCCAGGTGTTGACTATACTAAGACCTTTGCACCTGTAAGCAAGATGAAATCTAGTTGCTTGACACTTGCTATTGCTGCAGCTCATGGTTGGGTTGTATATCAAATGGATGTGAAGAGTGCTTTTCGTCATGGGGATCTTGATGAGGAGATTTATATGGAGCAGCCACAGGGTTTCATCTAGGATACTTCCTTAGTTTGCAGACTAAGGAAATCTCTCTATGGTCTCAAGCAGGCCCCTAGGGCTTGATACGCCAAGATGGATTCCTTTCTTCTCTCAGCAGGGTTCACTAGGTGTCATTCTGATCCGAATGTCTATATTTTGTGACAGGATGACTCTCACTTGATACTTATGCTCTATGTTGATGATTTGATCATTACAGGGAGCACCACATCCATCATTAGCAGGGTCAAATCTGCTTTGCATGATAGATTTTCTATGACTGACTTGGGTCTTTTGCACTACTTTCTCGAGATAGAGATTTCACAGTCACCTTCTGGGATTACACTATCGTAGCCCAAGTATGCCCTTGACCTACTTGCACACTTTCATATGGCTGATTGTAAGCCTACATTGACTCCCTTTCTTTCAGGAGTTAAGCTTAGGGCTCAGTGCTCTTCTCCACCAGTTGATGCCACATTGTATTGTCAGCTTGTGGGTAGTCTCATCTACTTGACTCATACACGCCCTAATATTTTAGTTGCAGTTGGCATGGTTTCCCGCTTCATGCAGGAACCACATGAGCTTCATTGTAAAGCTACCAAACACATCCTTCATTACATCTAGGGTACACATCACTATGGGATTCAATATGCAGTAGGCACAAGACTTTGCTTGGTTGGTTAGACAGACTCCAATTGGGATGGCGATCTTGATGATCGTAAGTCTACTTCAGGTTACAATTTTCATCTTGGTTCAGGCCCCATTTGTTGGGAGAGCAAGAAGCAACATACTATTGTTCTCTCTTTGACTGAGGCTGAGTATCGATGAGTTGTTAATGTAGTGACTGAGACCATTTGGCTTCAGCAGATTCTCATAGAGTTTGGGTTCACCACTCCACGGCCAACAGTTCTACATTGCAACAATCAGAGTGCTATTGCAATCTCAAAGAACCCAGTCCAACACCAACGGACTAAACACATCGAGATCCATATGCACTATATCTGAGAGCTGATTCAGGAGTAGGTCATTGACTTGTAGTATTGTCCTACAACAGAGAAGGTTGTAGACATATTCACCAAACCTTTCACCAAGAGTAAGTTCTAGCAGTTGCGAGCTCTCTTGGGGGTGCAGGATGTCTCATTAGGGGGGTCAGCTAACTTCTTCTTCCTCTCTTATGGGGGGGAATTTTTCCTCTTTGAGGTTTTGTCCTTCTTCTTTGAGAGTCTTTTGTACATTCATCTCTCTTTTGGGGGGGGATTTTTTATTTACACCAACACTTTCTAAAATCTGTTGTTTTCTTCATCTTGAGCCGCAATCTTCTGCTTTTCATTGTCAAGCCTTGTATTCAACATTTAATGTTGACCAACTGCCAGCTACCTCATCGACATGGCACTTCATCAACCTCTATGAGCTTGTCACTTCAACTCCACATGGCATCCTTTGTCGGTATCCACTTTAGCAAAGATCTTTGTGATGGCTAGACTCAGTCACCGACAATCAACACACAACCGGTCCTTCTTTTTTGTCGGTTCACTAACCCTGTCAGTATCTCACACTTTATCTGTTAACCATCATATCTGCACTTTGTTGATTTACCGGTGGAACACCTTAATCGGTCGCCAAACATGCCTATCTATAGCATGCTCATTCTCATTAGATAGGAGCACATCACTTAGCCTCTTTGCTTCCTTTCAGGTAGCCATCCTGATGACACCATGTCATCCACCTTTGACTGATACCATCTAAGGCATCTGCATACCAGTTGCACTCTTTATCTCTACAGTTGCTCCACTTTTCCTTCTTCATCATCAGACCGGACATCGTCTCAGTTGGTTTGTCAATGTGACAAACTCATCACTTCTTTATTCTTCCTATTCTGTGTCGGTGGCACAATATGCCAACCCATTTGATTTGGTGCATATCTCAAATTACATGCACTCAAGGCATCCTTTTGTTTCACCGATTATATCCAGTGTGAGCCTTCAAACACCTGCCTTTACCTCATCTTCCTTATCTCACAGAACTAAGATGCATACTCTACATAATAGGAGATAAGCTCCATAATAAAACACTACATTTACAATATTGGAATTACTAAGCATATATTTTCCAAAAACTGCCCAACACACTAATTACAGATGGAAAATGTATCAAACCCATCGAATGGGTGTTTAATTCAGCACACCCCATTCAAATATGGCCAAATTCCATATAGTGGGCAACATCCCACAAAATGGGCGGAATTAGACAACCATCCGAGCACCATAAAATTATGGTGTTGTTGTGTTGTGCACCCACCACATTATTGGTGATGCTGCTGCACCCACCATGTCGTGGGTGGTGCTAGGCACTACCATGTCATGGTGGTGTTGTTGCACCCACCGTTCTATGAGTGGTGCTATGCACCACCACGACATTGGTGATGGAGAGCACCCACCATGTCGTGGGTGTGCTAGGCACCACCACGACATTGGTGATGCAGTGCACCCACCATGTCGTGGGTGGTGCTAGCACTACCACGACATGTGTGGTGTTGTTGCACCCACCATGTTGTGGGGAGGGTGCTATGGGTGGTGCAACAACATCCACCATGTCGTGGTTGGTGTTGCCACTAAACCCATGATGTGGGTTTTATAAACAAACAAAAAATAAAAGAACAAGGGGGCGGGAGTGATATACATGGGGCAGCATAACATAGGCTAGCAACCCATCCAATGTGGGTGCTGGAAAAATAACATGCCCCAAACCAAAATAACAATAACATTTTTTTTTTATAGTAGAACACTTATTGGAATTGCAGGCAAGATTTGAATGAGGGTTTGACAAACAAATTTACCAGGCAAAAGTAAACACAAAATTCAATGGAGAATGTACGGTGGTCTAAGAATGATAATATTTACAAATACAAAATTTCCATACAAACTAATTGAAAGCCCATAGTTCTAGACAATGAAATTTCAGACAACATTAATAAGCTATTGCAAAATTTATAATAAAATACAACTCCTTTACCCTCTTATTCTCTACAACCCAATGCATTCTGAATGATAGAGATAACAATAATAAAAATAACCATTACTACTCTGTACCCTTAGACAAAATCAAACATAAGAATGCACACATCGTCAAAATATGAGAACATAATAAGGGAAAATAAGAGGCCAACATATTCCCTGAGTTATGGAAGAGAACCTCTATTGGAGAGCTTGCCCACTACCTCCAGCAACAACAGCAATCCAAAACCAATTAAAAACCCCAGCCAAAGATTTGCAAAGCCAAAATCCCCAAATTGCCAAAGTGCAATCAGAAGAATGAGAGTGCAGAAGAAAGAAGAAGAACCAAAATGCTTTCACGACAAGTTTTTTTTAAAAAAATAGGAGAAACAATAAAGCCCTAGCCTCTCATTTAGCCAATGGGATATTTTATTTAAAATATTTCTCCCCTTCAACTTGGCAATATAATAAACTTATTTTTCCCATTATCTTTGATGGGATATTCAAATATTAATTAGAAATAAAAGTATATTACTCTCATCAACGTAATAATAACCAAAATATTATTACGACATTATAATATAATAGATAGGGTAGTTATTTAATATTTACCATTATTATTATTATTTCCAAACATTTAAAATATCGTTATTAAGAAAAATAATTTAAATAATCAAACCCATAGTAATTAAGTAAAGATTAAAACCATCAATAAATAAATAAGATCAATAAAGCGAAATAATTAAATAAACTCAATAAATAAAATCAACTAAAGACATTAAGTATTACATAAAATCTCAATAATCCAAATAAATGTTAGTTTAAATTCAATGGCAAGAAATAATTAAATAATAAAAAATTGTTAAATCTTAATAATTAAAATAACGCTGCAACTAATAAAATCATAATTATTATTGAATAATTACTCAATCGCAATAAATCAGTTATCGCCAATTAAATAAATTAAACAATCAATCCTTACTAAATCAATAAATCATGATTAAACAAATTAAATAATTAATCTATTACTATAACCATAAATCACAATTAAATAAATTAAATAGACTGAATAATCAAACTCACCATGCCACATACTCACAAATCATGACTACTAACATGACCTGGTGAAATTCGCCAAGATTGACTACAAGTACTCAACGACAACCTAGACCTAGAGTGTGGGTATGGAACCAACAACACCTCCAAACCACATATTTTCCATTGGGGAGAGACACACTTGCACCTATAAAGCCAGGGGAGATCGTACCCAGTTGCCTGGGAGGAATGAGTGTCTTAGTACCTGCAACCCTGCAACTAGAATGAAGATACATGTGCATATATACATACATAACAAGAAAGTGGGGGAATGTCGCAATGACACATCTACTCACAATGAGTGATGAGATGTTGATTCCCCACAAAACAGTCAAACAATATCCATATAGTGAACATATAACTCATGAAACATTGCATCACAAGAAAATCAAAACTAGGGTTAGTATTTCCATTCCAAGATGAGGCATGATGAGCTAAGATATTATCTCCTTTTATTCCTAGAACTCATAATTTTTTGTCATGTTTTGATTTGTATAATGGGATGGTAATGATGTATTAAAGTTTGACTATATGCATTTTAGATGTTAATTGAACCCATTAAATCATGTTTTGTCTTTGCCAGTTATTCTTGTTGCTATGCTAGTTATTCCTGTAGCCATGTGATTTATTCATGTTTCCATATGGATTGTCATAGGCAATATCATGTGTGAAATGAATAGATGTTATGATTAATTAAAATAGATATGTATATGCTTGTATGTTCTCTCTTTTCAATTGCAGGAATAAATGAGATGCTATGGAGAATGTTGTCTTGTCACGTCGATGGTGGTTAGAGATATTCAAGAGAGAGACTAAAAGTTCAAATCATTGAAGAGGACAATGAGTGTAAGGAATGGCAGAGGAGTATCAGGGTGCGTGAGACTCATTTATGTCTGACTCTAGTGGGCATCAATCTTATAATACCGCCATGCTATATTCTTGGTTGTGGTTTGGTGTAGATCCACGTTTTTAGTGGCTTAACTCCAACTGTTCTCCTTAATGAATGTTATCCGCCTCTTCTCATCGACATGATCTTAATTGTAGGAAGTTGTTGTTTTCTTTTAAATAAGTGTCTGCGTCTC